>NC_028644.1:60370636-60404525 GCF_001406875.1 Solanum pennellii | reverse complement strand
CCAGCGGCTGGCTCAGACGCACCCTGTTCCGCCGGTGCTGGTGTTGACGTAGTCGTTGCTCTGTTGACCGGTCTGCGGTGGACCCCCAACAGTCAGAGGTAGAGGTGGTCATGGAAGAGGCCGTTATTCTGGAGGGCGTGGTGGCCGAGGTAATGGTGGTCACCAAAACGGCCGGGGTGACGGACAAATTGGAGCTACTACAACACCACATGGTAGGGGCAACGGGCAGACAGGTGATAGGGCCCATTGTTACGCTTTCCCTGGGCGGTCTGAAGCGGAGNCTGTTATCACAGGTAATCTTTTGGTTTGTGATTGCATGGCTTCTGTATTATTTGATCCTGGCTCTACATTTTCATATGTATCTTCCTCATTTGCTACCGGTCTTAATTTACATTGTGAATTGCTTGACAAGCCTATTCGTGTTTCTACTCCGGTGGGTGAGTCTGTGATAGTTGAAAAGGTATATAGGTCTTGTCCGGTGACTTTTATGGAGAGCAATACTCACATAGTAGGTTAAGTGTGGGTGCCACTCGCGGCCCGTTTTGGGTCGTGACACAGATACATAAAATTAGAGACTAGCGAGATGTGTGTGTATCTCAGATACTTGCGAATCACACTAAATACATATATTTGTATATATCTGGTGAGATTCGCATGTATTTGCGATATCAGATACAATGGAGAGTGGTGAGCAATATGGAAGAGATACGAGTGAGATTTGTTATGTATCCCAGGTAGATACATGTTATATTTAGAATAAATTACACTTAATTTTGACCCATTTATTTCCACACACATGTATCTCATCGTATCTGGACAGCCAAAAATCTGACAAGTTATATAAAATTGCAAACTATAGTGTATCTAAATAATTAGCTCTTAAACTAATGAAATTTATGTAAGTTTCCCTACTAATTTTGAATTAATTTTAAAATGAGTTAATTTCATATTCAATTGAGATAAAATCATGAGGTAACTTATCTTTTAATTATCCCAAAATAATGATATTATTTCTATTTCATATTTAAAATATATAGAATTAACAATTTTGGAACAACTTGTCAGTTATCCCCCGACTAAATGATGGTAGATGCAATTTCAAAGGAGAGAAAGACAAGTTAAATTAAAGATAGAAGCGAATCTTTTACTCTGTTAAATTTTATATGTCATATTTTATTTTATATTTGTATTAAAATAATATAATTTTGTATTTCTACTTTTATTTATTTTGAAGCTTAAATTTTCAATCAATGAATATGAATTAATTTATTTTGATTAATTAACTTAACTAATGAACATGAATCATTTACTTAGTTTTTGTAAGTTGGTCAAGTGTATATTTTTCAAGGTAAAATAACTCACAAGGGTAAAAAGGAAAAAATATGATATTTTTATGCATTGATTTTATGAAATGACAAGTATTATAAACTAACTTTTTATAAAAATGGATATAAAATGAGACGAAAAATATACATACATATATATATATATATATATATGAAAAAAATGGTGACAATAATAATTGTGTTGCTACTATTGGAAAAGTAGTTGCATTATATTTGTTTGTGATAAATATGTCATTAATAGGAGAAAATGACAAATAGTTTCTTGAGTTGATTTAAAATGATTCCTTAACTATAGATATAAACATAAGATATTTATATTAAAAATGAACAAAAATCAAATATGATAAGTTTTTGAATATTTAAAAAATTAAAATCGATAATTTTATAGTTAACGGACTAAAATCGATAAGTTTATAGTTAAGGGATCAAAGCAGAAAAAATTTTAAATAGTGAAAGGAATATATCTGTCAAATGTATAGTTAAGGAACCATTTTAGACCTACTCTTATAGTTAAGAGAATATTTATGTCATTTTCTCTCATTAATTATATGAGTTCACAGTAATTGTTTTGGGCTTACTGGTGATGAAATCAAGCATTGACCCGTATTTTTGTCTTTTTTTCGTTTAGTATTTTCTCTCTCCAATAATAGTTGTTTATTAATCTCTCTCCACTTTTCTATTTATAGTTGTTCCTAATTACTTGTCCATTTTGACAAACCAAGAAATGACAATTATGGGATCGTTTGGTAGAGTGTATAAGAATAATGCAAAATAGGGTGCATTAGTAATGCTTGTATTAGTAGTGCTTGCATTAGTTATGCAAGCATTATTTCTTATACATTGTTTGGTTTGATGAAATAGAAATAACTAATCTTACATAATTTCTATTAAAAGTATATATATTTACAAATATACCCTTCACACTTTATTTATTTGTACACTTTTGTTGCAACAAAGTTCTTTGCTAAAACATCATTAATTTTTCTTCTTTTTTTCAAAAATAATATTAAATAGTTGTACTATTGCATCAAAATATTTTTGTGAAAAGTTGGCAAATAATTTCTTTTATCAAATTTATCATCACAATAGTAAAAATTTTGATTAAATTATATTGAAATTAGATTCTTGATTTTTTTAAAAAAAAGATACTTAAAGAGGTCATAAAACCTATTAAGACACCAAAAAATTAAAAGACATCGAAAAACAAATCAAAATAAAAACAAAAAGTTATGACAATAAAGAAAATGAAAAGGATTTAAGGGTAGTTTTGTAACTATTTAATCTAATGCAAGTGTTAAAATGTTGTGTATTAGTAATACCTAAAATTCATTGGTATTAGTAATACGTAACTTAATACACAATAGAGTGTATATACATGGCATGAACAAGTGCATCAAACAAGGTACTACTAATACATGCACACACCTACTACATGCATTATATTTTCTAATACACTCTACCAAACGACCCCTTAGAGTATATATTATACCCCCAATTAATTACTTTGAAAAAGGTAGAACTTTTTGAAAGCTTAAATTTTCAATTCATCCACTTCATAATTTATAGGGGTAAAATGGTAATCTTACTATATTAATTATTGTTTTCTTAATAGGTACGTCAATTCAAACATATTGAGTAAATACATCTTTTAAAAAATAATAAATAATAGGTGTAATATTACTATTTTTATCATTTAACTTTATTAAATTTAATGCTTTAAGAATCGTGTTAGATGATAAATACTCTTCTAATCCTCTGTCTCTAATCACATGTCTACTTTTTCATTTTATAGTTGTCCCTAATTACTTGTCCATTTTGACAAATGAAGAAAGAAATTTTTTTTACTTATTATATCGTCAATTAATTATTTTTAAAAAAGTAAAAAAAAATTAAAATCTTAAATTTTTAATTCATTTACTTCATAAGTAATAGGGGTAAAATGGTAAACTTACTATGTCAATAATTATTTTCTTAATATGTGTGTCAATACAAAAGTGAATAAGTATTAGGGACAGAGTGAAAAATATTTAATAACAAGGATAAAATAGACAGAAAAAATAAATTATTTCTTAATAATCTAAATTGAATAAGTATTGTTGAACAAATACTTTTTATGTAATAGACAACTATTATTAAGCAGAGGAAGAACATTAGATACAAACTATAGAAAACAACAAGTAGTTGGCTTTTTAAAAGCCCGTTTTGGCCATAGATTCCCAAATAATATTAATGGGGGGGGGAGGGGATTGGCAATAGTGTTTGTCCATATAATTTGTTTGATAAATATTTCTGGCAAATTTTCAAATACTAGTTTTTTCTAGTATTTGGATCACATCTCATCACTTAGGATCTTTTGAAATTTAAATTTTCCACCAAACTTTGATCTTTTACAAAAACACCCTCTATAGTAGTGTTGTGTTGTATCACATAATTTTTCACGTGAGCATCAAAATAGTGATGAAATATGAAAGTGAATATGAAAGTGATGATATGGTTGTGGATGAAAATGATGAATCATCGGCTTAGAGTAACAAAGTCATGTGTTTTGTCTACTTGAAGATGTATGGAATGATGTTTGTTGCACTCAATCCAAACTATCACATTACTCTAGTGTCAGGGACACTACTTGTTATTTGTTGCAACGAAGATCCAATTGATTGTAATACAAACTTATGGTTAGTTTTGATAGTTTTTAAAATGTATGGTTATAAATCATATTTTTCTAAAAAAGTGATATATTTTTTCAAATATTATGGCCAAACACATGGTGAAATTTCACCCAAATAATATTTGTCAAGAATATTTAAAAATCTATGATCGAACACTAGTCTATATTAGAGGTTACTCCCACCATTCACTTTTTTATTTTTCTCCTATATCAAAAATATATGTTCAGTTTGAAAAACCAGGTGAACGGTGAAGATATCTATCGAGAATAATACATCACATATTATTCATTAGGATTCTTAATTAAATTAATAAATGTATAGAGAAATATTGTTACTCCCTTTATTTTAATTTAATTTATTTGCTTTTAATTCGGACATGAAATTTAAGAAAGTAAATAAATTTATTGAATCTTATCGTACCTCTTAAATTAAAGACATACAAAACATTATTTAATTTAACAATTTTAAACATATCATGTGAAAATTTAAAATTAAAAAAATTAACAAAAAATTTTTCTAAATAAACTTTCATTTCTAAAAAAAAACATATTGAAACACGAAGCAATATTAACTAGGGATAAATAAGGAGAACAACAACACGTTGGTTGGTTTATTTGTGTTGCTTGTATTAAAATCTATGTCAAATTCTAGTCTTGAAACACTAAGTAATTAATACTAATAATTGACTAGCCTTGGGTTTAAATGATTCATAATATATTATATATATGATGTAGATTTTTTATCGAGAAGATTCGGTGAACACCCTCGCCTTACCTCTTCTAAGATCTCATGCTTTTTCTGAAATAATTCTAAAACATTATAAAGTCTTTCGATATTTCTTAAATTTATGTCAAAACAAACTATTTAATAATTAAAACGCAATATATATATATATATATATATATATATATATATAATATAAATAGTCTATCATTGATAAATATAAATGATATATAAGGAGTCCGAAGTCTAATAGGTATAAAATACTAATAAAAATTCTAAAATGGTATATGAAATTTTATTTTAACCCAAACGACAAAATCGCTCACGTAGTAGACTTAAAAAAAAAAAATTAATGGTAGTAAATCCTGCCTGCTTTAAAAAATTTAAAAAAAATTAAAAGGCTTGCCACCTCCCTTCACTTAATAAAAATTCATATATATTATTTTGGAATTTTTGTTAATATTTTATACTCTTTAGACTCCGAATTCTAATATATAAACTAGTTGAAGAATCAATAGCATAAGGCCTTAGGATTTTGACTTGTAAACAAATCATAATTTCAATTACAACATCAGATCAGAAGACAGTTGAATATCCAACTTGTTGAGGGATAATAGTCTTATGGTTGAGAAAAGACTTGCCACCTCCCTTCACTTAATAATGAATATTGTTGCAACAGTTTTACCCAAAATAGAAAAATATCATATACTTCATACACTCTAAATTAAGTCATACTTCTATCTTTATCTAGATATTAAATAAATAGTGTTTTACGTAATAAAATAAAGTATTGATGTGTAGTTTTTATATAATCAAGAAACTATATCGAATAGTTATTATTTAATTAAAGAGTAAATTGTTTACCTTTTAAGGGTGTTTCAATTAACTTGTTTTAAAGAGTGTTTGACTATTAAGTTTTCTTGTTTTTCTAGAGACATTTGGAGACATAAAAAGGGAAACTTTTCAGCTACGGGCATCTCCAACTATATCCTCTATTTTACTCTTTAATTTCAAACAATCAACTCGAATTCAATTTTTTATTTTATTCTCCTCAGTATTATATTATTATTTCTATTTTATTCTTATTTTCTTAAATTATAATATAAATTATTATTATTTTCAACAATTATTTTATATAATTTTTATGTGATAATTTTTTGATTTAATGTAAAATTATATTTTATTTAAAATATTGAATAACATAAATTTCAATAAAATATTATTTAATCTACAAATTAATAGACAAATTCAAATAAAAGTGCAATACGATTGCATAAACATTACATAAGCACTCAATTTTTGAAATTATTACGTTGTTTCAATAAATACGCTATTAATGCATTACGGGGTTCAAATTGAGCATTTATATCATTAATTATTTTATGTCTAGCTAAAAGTTATTCAAACCGGAGATTTCCATCTACCAATATTTATGTCGTTGGAGTTGGAGCCTCTATGACATCTTGAATTGGTGCATTTCGTGTTCATCCTTAATTATCATGTTATGCAGTATAATACATGTGGTCATTATATCGTATAGCACTTCGTTTCTCCAAAAACGTGATCGTCCTGCAAAAATTGCAAAACTCTAAATGCACGTCCGACATCTTTTCGCCATGATTCTTGTTTCAGCACGAATTAATTATCATGCTATGTATTGTGTTTTATTTTGTATTTAAATTATTATTTTATGTGTTGTATTGTTATCTTGTATTTAAATTATCATATTATGTGTTGTACTTTTAAATTGAATCTTTGATCTTATCATTTTGATTTTGTGTATTATTTATAGTGAAATTAATAATAAAATCAAATCATATTATTGATGAAAATTTTAAAAAAAATACTATTAATTCGGGATGAAAGTAATATATATTAAATAATACTATATTTTTAAAAATATTTTAATATATTTTTAAAAAAAGTATGAATATTAGATATTTAATTAATGACATTATATATAAAACATGTTAATTAGAAAGTAATAAAAATAATAATATAATAGTCAAAAAGTGAAATAAAGAGCGAATAGTAATATTCCAATTTTGAGAATATAAAGTGATATAGAGATAGGTTAAAAGCATCCATTGATGGTCTTAAAGAAACCCAAACAAAGAACCCACAAAAATTCAATAAAGGATAGGAGGGCTTAAGACACACAAGAAATTTATGAGGTTCGAAATCTATTATTTATACTTATTTAATAAAAACAAATCAACACTTAAACGAGTTTTGCACCAAAACTACTTGATCAGAAGTAATTGTTATACTAACTATTATTACATAACATCAGCAGTGGCATTATCCAATCTACAACACAGAATGGTATAACATGAAAAAACTAAGTTACAGAGTAGTAGCCAAATGCAACCTCAAATTACAAAACGAGGCAAGGGGCAATGAGTTATTGCTATTTGGTGTCGAATAGATCAGTCCAAGAGACGTGAGACCATAGCGCTGCTGGATTCAGGTCCACGATTATTTACACTAGGGATGATGTTAACAGGAGATACAAACTTAACAAACTCTTTAAGTTCTGTAAAGCTGCTGTGTTCGCTGTATGGTACTTCATACCTGAGACGAAAACAAGTGATGTTTTCAACAAATCAGAAATGTGCCATCCATGATCTAGTACCTCGATTCAGTTATAGTTAATACACAAGTTAAATAGTAGTAGATAATGACCTGATTATAGTACCCTGTTGCCACCTGCTTCCTGTCGACTTCTTCTTTCCTTTACCAAATGACCAACCAGTTGGAGAGAAAGCAACTATAAGACTGTATCGACGCTGAAGTAGTAACAAACTGTTACATACCACTCAAAGTTGGATCAATAAACAAAAACTTGTGTATATGGTGGTGTGAAAACCTATTGGTTGGAATGTTCCAAGTAAAGATGTAATTGGATAAGGTACATTCTACCAAAGGGTAGTAGTCAATGACAAAGCTAGAGTATATGCAGCCAGGAAATTCAGTTACTGGTAGAAAAATGATGTTGGTACACACAAATTTTCCCAAGAAATACTCCATCTTAATGTTGTGTTGCATTCTAAGAAAAAAAAAGTAAGGACCTCCAAGTGATACACTCAACCAATAACTTATACTCCTTTCTATTAAATAGTGGTTGAAAAGAAAGTAAACACCACATGAAAGTTAGAAAGTGTGTAGTTTAATAAATTTGAATACTTGAAAGTTGTATAAGTTGTGTAGAAATAGAATTTTTTGAAATGGAAAGAGTGTCATATAAATTAAACAAAGGGAGTAACCATAAAGGGAAAACATATATGTAATATACTTAAGTGTGCTATAAAGGAAAAACATATGTGCAATATACTTAAGTGTGCTATAAAGGAAAAACATATGTGCAATATACTTAAGTGTGCTATAAAGGAAAAACATGTATGAACCAAACCAAGACACATAGAGGTGTGCCTACGAATGAATTTAGCTCTAGATTCTGTGCAAACTTTTGGCTAGACTCTGTTGGTTCTTGCTGAGAAAGCATCTAATTGATGTCAGCAAAACTGAAAATGTGTAGTCTATTATAATGAGTATGTTGCAGTAAAGAAAACTTTTAGGCCCTCCAATCAGTATAAGAGGATGATATTCACTAGGTGGAGCTTTGTTATTTTCAATCAATATAATTACTGATTAACTATGGACCTCAATTCAATACCAACTTCTTTCCATCTCCAAGATCTTTAAAACATCAGACTGAGGATGCATCAGAATTTAAATCATCACAAAGCACTTGGACATCAAAAAACTTACCGCATACTGATTAGAAACATACTTCAACCTTTTGAAGCTAGCCAGTGTCCACATAGGCACGACATGAATTTGACTTTCCTGCTCATTTAATGTGAAAAACTGCATTTCTTCTCGAGTAAAACCCAGACACTCCAAAATGCTCAACTTTGATGCAGTGACATAGACTTTCTTCTGCAGAGCACGAGCAACCTCAACAAACAACCTCTCTTTTCCTAAATCAGTAAGGACAGAAACCATGAGAATTGCCTTTTGATGAAAGCATTAAGCATAAGATACTAGGTACTTTTTGAGCTTTTGGCCACAATATTGCCGATAAACTTAAAAGGTCAGAGATGAAGTTTACCTATAGTATAGCTACCAATGAGAAACAAGGTCTTCGAGTTGAAAGTTTCAGCTTGTATTGATTCAATAACAAATTGAATAACAGCCTCCTGTTTGGGAAAGTCATACTGCAATACAAGCAAACACTTACAACATCTGAAAGATTAATGGAAACAGCTGATGACATAGTGAAATGTATTCAACTGTATATACAAGACTTTTGCTATTTCATATGTTCCTGGCGTATGGATTGGTCCTGTATGTTTCCTGTCTTTTTGAATGAATTGGGTAAATAAATTGTATTTGCTACTTCTTACAATTGATGTATAACATAGTCAATTATCGTTTTCTATCTATATTATTTCTTGTCATGTCAGATGTAAGGAGAAATCTCAATATTAGCTAACACATTATGTGACATGATCATACTAGAGCATTTCCTCAAAGTGTTTGCTTCTATGGCCAAGGTATGGCACTCAAAATATATAACCATATATTGAGTTTACAACCTAAAATATACACCAAGCACATAATTTTTGGTAGGTTTCACAGCCAAGAATGAATTAACAATCTAAATACCTGAGGGTCACAGTATGTCGTATCTAGGATGAGACTGTGGATACCACAAGTCTGCAAGATTACATTCCTTGTCATTTCTTCACAAAATCGGAAATCCCCTGTGTGCAGGACAGCCTATCGCATAACACAAACAAAGTATCCATCACAAGAGCAATCAAACTAGAATTCAGAAAAGGCACAGGGCAAACCATTTGAACCACACCTTACCATTGGGTGGCTCAAAAAGGATTATTAGGGAACCCGGACAATGATTTGCATCAAAGCATGTGACATCAATCCCTGCTATGTTGATCTTCTGGTTGATGGGTAAAACTTGCATCATGTCCCATGGGATTCCGATCTTCAGATTAACAAGCTTTGCCGTAATTGAGGAACAATAAATCTTTCCATGACAGAAGGACTTAGTGAGGCCTTGATAATCTACAGAAAGATATGATAATAAAATTAAAAGGTTGACTGATAAGTAATATCTGATCACATAATCACCAAACTAGATTATCATATACACCTATAAGGATGTGTCTAAAAATTTTCCATGAACGTCATGCCATAAGGGCAGCAACCAATCAAGTAGGTCTTAAGGCTGGTAAATATGATATCCGCATTGCAAATATGTAACATCCTTAAAAACCTCTTCTTACTAAAAGATACAAAAGTTATCAAGTGACTATCATGATAAATGAGGAAACTTAACACGGTAGTTAAGATTAGAATAAAAAATGCTAAGTATTTAGCATTTGTTACAGGAAGGAAAAGGACTTTGGGGCATTTGGGGTGCAGAGAAGTTTTATTATAAAGAAAAAAAGAAAGTTCCACAACTTCTTTGAACAAATTCAAAGTATATTTATGCCTTCTTTTAAATTGAACACAATTTTGGAAATGCCCCTACAAGCAGAGTTAAAGGAGACTGCCTTACGAGCTGATGCTATTTCCTCTGTTTCTATTTGTGCTGATTTAGCTATAAACATTTGAAAATATGGTTGTCAGAAGAGGTCTTACGATCTAAATGGAAGTGGCTGAGGAACCAATGAGAACAATCTCTTCTCAAGTACTTGAAAGCATCCTGCAACGATGTAAACAAGATACTTTTAGCAATTTATAGCAAAAGAGAGGTATAAAGAATAACAACTTTATATCTTAGCAGTTAGAAAAAAGTCTGGTACTTTTTTGTCAACAACATGTCCAGTATAATCCCACAAGTGGGGTCATAGTGCAATAATGTTCATTATCAATAACCGAATGGCACAAGCATTAGACACAGAAACCATACAACTAGTTAAACCACTAATACAGTATAAAATACACACTGGCATTGCTTTGAACCAGCACCTATAATCTCCATTGTGGTAAATCCAGAAAATGTGTATATATATGGAGAGCTTCCAGTAATCTATGCGCATTTCAAGCATCCTACTTAATTTTGGTAAAACAGATGATGTTGATTGTATATTATGCACTTTTCCAAGAACTGAGATGATACAAAAGCCCATGTAAGTAGGTTATGTGTTCAGGGTATTTACCACTCGGAATGGTGTTCCTGGTATAGAACACCACACGGGAATATCTTTAGATTTTGCACTTTTGGCTGGAGTTTTCTTCTCAATCCTCTTAAGGGGAGCACTTGAACAAGTTCTTTGGACCTCCATTTGTGCCTTATCAGTAGCGCAAACTTTCTTTCTTTCCGAAACAGGAGATATGAAATAATCTGTTATCAACTTGCTTGGTCTAGTATCAGCATCAACAGGTGTAATCTTTGTAAAATCTTGTCGAGCTACTTTGTCCTCGGCAGTTTCCTTTCTTAGCTCCAAAATAGATTTAACAATCTTTTTTCTAGGACCAAGAGCAGTGACACCAATGCTAAATAAATCCTGCAATGGAACTTAAAATAGTGGAATTAGTTTGGCAAGGATATAATTAAAGCTTAGTGGTTTGAGCACCAAGTGAATAAACAGTTTTAATAGTTTGTCACCAAATCACATAAATAAGATAACAGTGAAAATAACAAATACAACTCGGCAAAGCCCCCTTCACAACTCCAACTTGGAAAGGATTGAGCTTGAGGAAAGGTAAAATGGGCTAATTACTTCTGCAGAAAAATCACCATGAGAAGTATATTCAATGACCTTGATCTTCTTGACTTGAACCTAAAGTAAATACTTTTGGGGGCAAGAATTTAATGAGTAGCTCAAGCGGTACTCAAACAATAATAACCAGAGAATTGTCACCATAGTTATTATTTAAATGATTCTTCAAGACTACTCTTGTTTCCAGTTCTCACTGTTGCAACCTTGTTTTGAACCCCCAACGGCCAACTCCAAATAAGAACTTGATTCAAAACTTGTAATGGTAGGACAGGACATCCAACAAAATAAGTAATGAGAAGAAACGAAAAATGAGATTGATGGTTAGGTTATAGATTCTATGTCTTTGGGTGCACTCAACGGAGAGAACAACACACCATTTTCTAGAAGGGAAAATGTAAGAGGAGAATCCTTGAGGCCATGGCCTCACTCTGCCCCTGAACATCTCACCTTCGATGCCATATAGTCAATTAACAGAATAATGGCCCTTCACATATTACTAGGTTTATTATACCCTGATGCATTTTAACCAGCCCAATTCTGAGTTTAAGGCTTTATGCTCACAACCTAATCTTTAAATATAACCATGAATAGTAACCAATTCTAAAGAGCAAAACCCTTCATTATAGGTGCATCAAGTTGAACGTAATTCACTCTCACAGGAACAAGCGCACTTCCGGAAGAAAAGAATTCCACAAGTAACAGCCACAAAAAAACATAATCTTATACTTCATTCTATGTTCCCCTTTATTATCAGAAATCTCCAAGGAGAATATCGACAAAACTGATGTGACTAGAAATATCGTTAGTTTTATGTGAACAAAGATATTAGCAATGAAGAACAATAAGCAAACCTCTTCTGTCAAGGATTTTAAAGTGTCCCAATCAATCTCCTCCCGAACAAAGATTTCTTCATATTTGGCTAGTCCAAGATTTCGTAACCATTCAACAACAGGTGACATGTGAACAACCTCTTTAGGACATGGGGAATCATTGAGCACTTGCCCAGGACACTGAAAAGATACATCATTATTGGCAGTAACCACCTGCAAGATGATCAAATTTGTACTGAGGTAACAACATTTAACTTCCCATATCTTCTTTAAAATCAGGAAACAAAAGGCAACTTCTCTGATGAACTATAACAGCAGCAGTGTCTCAAACACACTTGAATTAGAAATATGATAAAAGGAAATGTAACTGAAACCGTAAGATGGAAATAGATTATTTTTAAGGTGTTGAACTAGATCGAATTCAGTAACAAAGACCATGCTATCTGTTTTCTTTCATATAAATGCTCTGGTGGTTATGTTTGTCTTGTAAACTCACGTATATTACCACTAGTCTTAAAAGTATGATCGAACAAAGTTTTGTCAATTTGAAGGCATACCCAGCTTGTGCAGGTTCAACCCAGAAAATATGAAGCTGGCCACTGAGGGTGACCGAACACAATTTCCAAAAAGAAGAATTTAGTACCATCATTTAGGGAAGAGCATTTTAAAGCTCATCTCAGAGGAAGGAGCAGTATAATACACATACAGACATGCAGAGAGGAACACTTGCAGACTTGGAACTGCAATCATGTGGCCGTTACAAATTACACATTTTCATTTTCCATACCATGATTATGGATATCCTTTTATGAAATAGCTATAAAATTTTTGCTCAAAGCAATTCAAAGAATTCTATGTTATTTCACTTTTAAATCAACCAAAACAGCAAAAAAAGAACAGATGTTCACCATTTTACTAGATATATGTTAAACGGTATTACAGTACTTTAATCATTGCAATTCCAACTGTATCAAAAAGGAACAATAGTGTGAATTTGATTGTAATAAATGAATCTTAACAGAGACCATGGTCGCATGTTGGCATTGCACAGCATAACCCGTTGCTTATATTAACTTCAATGCTTGTTTGACATCTTTCTTTCTTACTTTCGATATAAGCATTTTTTGATACGCAATAAAAAGTCAGCAGCACGGTAAAACTGTCAAAGAAAAAACCAGGGGGGACAAAAATTTTAATCAAAAGACTGGCTAGGGTTACTAAAAGAACAACAGAGTCAGCTCCCGGGGCTCTGGACTTGGGTATAGTGGTAGGAGCACAGCATGTGATATGTGGATAACGGGCTCATCACGAGTTCAGGACCTACTGCTGACAAAAGCCTAGTATCTAAGTTGAGAAAGGGTTGAGGGACAGCCCAATATCCACCGAGCTTCAAACAGTGTGCAACTGGCCCCGAGGATTTCTTAGTTATCAAAAAATAAAAATAGAGTCAGTTCGTCAGATCCTTAGTTAGAGATCTTCCAAACTAAAAGATGTGTATTTGAAGGATGGGCAACTTACCCTGTACAGGGTGATGAACGAGTTCCCATGAAGTCTGATTTATCTATTCGTCCAAAGCTGTCAATTAGACAATGAGTTGCATTCCAGACTCTGTTCCAGCCACTCTTTAGGTTGAAAGATAGTGACTACATGTTGATAAACATTTCTCAAAGGAATGAGGCTTCTTAAACCCATATGTTATATATCTCTAGTTGATGGTGCATCCTTTTACTTGATTACTATGTTGATGAATTTTGATAACTCTTGACAGCAATGAATCATGTTCACATCATTCAGAGAGGCACCCTAACTATACACCAGTTATACCTTTTTAAGATGCATCTCTAATCATACTTTTCTCCCATTAAGTGTTGGATCTATATCTAAATCTACATTTTCCTTATGCACCCAGGAATCACGTTGGTGCTAGAAGAGATACCCATCACAAAAGCATGCATTGCATTTCCTTCTAATCAAGGCATATCTAGCTAAAACTACTTAGACATTGGTGTTCCTTTCCACTGTGTAACAAAGATTTTTATTTTTTATATCTGTGGCACCTTTGCTCAAAACCTTAACTCTGACTAGTGCCACTATAGCACGTTGCTTAAGAAGCATTCACTACTCTTCAACCTCCATAATCTTCATTCTCCAAGGGACTTCTGGATTGAGATCAACTAAATATAAAAGTAACATCTTACAACGTTTAGTAGTAGTCGATTCTAGATTTTAACTATGACCCAAAGAAACAAACTAAAAAATTTCAAGATATATATATGTAGCCTAACCAGTATCATGTTCAAAAGTTTTGTCCAATAAATGCTTTTTAACCAATATCATAGATACACTAGTTGGCAAGAACTTTAGCTTACAAGAAGTATGTCACTTGCAATCTTTGACCCATATATATTATCTCTCACCCCTTCTTTGATGAATCGTTCACTTAATTCTTTTGTTACATTCCATGTGTGTTGAACTCTATTTACCTTGGTATAACCCTTTATACTCTTAAGGATGGCTTGGTTCACATGTAAGTTATGCGGGAATTATAGTGCAAGGATTGTTTATATTGTTATTAATGGATTGTTATACAGTGATTTATAACAAAGAGAATTGTTATACATGAATTACTTACTCCAAAAGAAACTTTTGACTTTGCATAGTCTAATCCTTGCCTGCTAAATATATAGTCTAATCCTTGTATGCTAATATACATATGCTTATTGCACATTTTATCTTGCATAAAATAATTGTACATAGATTATCGTATAACTTAATGATGGTATTATCTAATATCGTCAACTAGACACTATATTAGTTATACACCAGCTATTTTTTCTTATGCAACCAACTATATATTGTATGATTCAATATGGGATTTATGCTAGAATTACTTATTCCTAATCCATCAACAAAACGACCCTAGTAGTAAGATTAGGTGTTTCACTATTAATCTTATCTATTTCATGATAGTACTCCCATTTTCATCAATCAAAATTAGTGGACCAACTATTACAAGGTTTAAAATAGCAATCTGGTAGTTCAAACTATAGCAGTAGAGAGAAACCATAATATCACCATTTAACATATGACTACTTCCTCGACCAACAATTTGGGCACAAACATTTTCCTTCATCATCACCTCAATAGGGGAGGTGCACTGGTCCTTAAAATCAGTTTATCATATAATAGTGGCAACATTATAGGGAATACAAAGTGCTCATGTCAAAAGAAAACATTAGGAAAAAGCTTCAAGCACTCTCCATAAACTGATGTGACATCTCAACCGTAAAAAGAAATCAATTTAACACTGCCATACACATGTTTCTTAGGTATATGTTGCTACATTCCATACAATAAGAAACAAATATTAGGTAAGAGCATCTTACATCAGCTGGAGTCTCGTCTTTGTCAAGACACTCATTAGTGTGAACCAGTCGCATTTCACCACTCAAATCTGAAATATCTGCTCCACAAAGGGGACAACAAATGAGGCCATATTCTTTGTCTAATCCCAAGCACTCTTCTTGCCTATGCGGATCAGCTGTCAAAGCGTCACAGTATACTTCATCCTCCTCACCACATAACTTAAGCAGTAAATCAAGCTCAGAGCACTCCTCTGATTCCTCCTCCTTCCTCTCTTCGAACCCACCATTTGAATTGAGCAATCTTGCCTCTATCGACTTAAACAAGTAACCCCTCTTTAATTCTTCCTCATTAGTCGCTCTTTGGACCCCAGAACAACAATCTATAGTTGATTCTATGTTATCCAATCCATGACCCAAATCCAAATCCTCAAAATCAGACTCCGATTTATGATGAGCAGAATTAAGTCTCTTCCCATTTTCATCAGATTTTTCAAAAACAACAGGAGCAAGACTGTCCTCTTCTACACTTACTGGATGTTGTTTCGGCTTCTTGGTAGGACGAGAACTATCTAATCCATGGCCCAAATCAAAATCCACAGTACACTTTCCAACAACAGCAACGTTCTCCTTGCCAACATGTGATGAATACTGTTTTGGCTTCTTGGAAGTGCGAGGAGTGGCATTGTTATAAGGTCTGAGAGGCTTACGGGATGCAATTTTTGAGGTGGGTTTTGGCAAATGGAGCTGAGAAGGAGATGGGTCTTGAAAATCATCGTCGTCAGTGAGAGCTGAGGAGATGCTTAGGGTTTTGGGGTTGGAAGGGCCGGCCATTGATGGCAGGAAGAGAGATTCAGGTGCATTCAAATTTGGAAGAAGAAGGGCAGACAACAAAATGGAGGGAACAGCCAAAATTTAATTTATGTGGCCCTAATTTTAAAGTGAAATTAAATATGACTCCAATTAGGGAAAAGGGGCCAAAATGTGATAGAAATGAACATGAACAAAAACTCATCTGTTTAATTTGACCCACTAAATAATAAAAAGTGTATTTTTAAATTAAAATATTGATGATAAAAATATTTTTAAATTAAATCATAAATATATGATGTTTTTATTCATTTTACATATTTAAATGATATCTTTTTTATCGTTTTCCCCCTAATTAATCACACACTTTTATGGTGTTCACCGCCTATATTGAAACTGATTATATCAATAGTTTTTTCATATCCACACTTACACATAAGACTTCTAATTATGAAAGGATCAATGTCATTCATTACAATTAACACCATATATCGTGGTTGTTAATGAAACTTTTTAAAATATACTTTATTTGTCTCACAATACTTATTTACTATTGATTTCACGTATTTCTTTAAAAATTATAAATAGAAAGACAATTTTATTATATTACCCTTTGAATATAATAAATAGAAAAAATGGTCAAATGATCCCCAATCTATAATCGAATTTCCAAGTAGACATTTATACTTTACGGATGTCCTATTACCCCCCTGAGCTAGTTTAGTGAAATTATTTCCTCCCTGAAATGTCATTACCAAGCATATGTGTTGTGGTGAAATACAAGCACTTGACACGTGTATTTCAACATTTAATGATTTTTTTAAAAAAAAAAAATGTTCTCCTCCTTCCTCTTTCTTTCTCCCCCAATCATTTCTTCAACCATAACTATATTAAACATCATTTTTACCTCAATAGATTACTATATTTCTAATATTTTATAAAAATGAAAATTCAACTCACCTTTTCATGTACTCCGAATCTCTAGAGTCTAGAAGATAGCGATCTTAATTAATCAAATCTTTCATCCAACTAATTCAATAATTCTCCACATTTTTCTACATTTCGTTCGATTTTTTTCCCTAGACAATTTTAAATACACATTAAATGGGTTATGAACATTCGAGATCAAATTCGTCCCACGAAAATTTTACCGACACCACAGAATAATCATGGATGAAAAGAATAATTTGTAACACCAATTTGAAAAATCCCTCTCTCTTCCCATTCTTTATTGTTTCTTCCTCTAAAATTTTCATAATTAATTTATAATTTGAGTTTTTGATTTTGATTCTTTGTGGACCTTAGGAGACCATGTAGGATTTTTCTTTTGGTAAAAGAAATTGTTTTGTTTTAGTTTCTTTATTTAAGTTTGAAAATATTTTTTAAATTAATAATTACTTCACTTTGATTTTGTTGTTGTTGAATTTATCACTTTAATAAAATAATTAATGGATATGTTTTTTTTAAAAAAAATAAAGTTAATTTGTTAGATATATTCTAAATAAACTTATTGAGAACTTATTTATCCATTTAATGCATTTGTTGTTGATAATTTTTATTTCAAACATCCATTGATAAGTTTCAACAATGATAATAGTGCAACATGTTATATAGATAAATAAGAAGAAAAAGAAAAAAAAATAGAAAAAAATGAAAATTAAAAAAATAAAAAAGGTAACTCACTCTCTCAAAGAGAGTAACACACTTTCTATATCTACTCAGCACTTAAAGGGGTTATTTATTTCATTTTAAAATACTTCAAGAGGGTAATAGGACTTCCAGGGAGAATAAGTGTGTAGTTAGAAATCCAATAATAGATTGAAAAATCATTTGATCATTTTCTCTAATAAATACAATGTCTTAATAAATTTAATAGGAAATTGAGTATAATTAATGATAAAAATAAATTAAGAACTAAGTGTAAAATTATCCATTGATTTTATAAAATGGACAAATATTGTTGAACATTTTAAAATAACATAATAAGCAACTATTATTAGACAAAGGGAGTAATAATTTGATTTCAAAGTTTCAAATTCTAGTTTTTATTATATAACTCTTTTACATAATACATTTAGCAATCTTAAACCCTCATCTCAACCTAAAAAGAGATTTTAAAAATGTGTTTCTTTTCTTGTTTAACTGGAACTTGATAAACATTTTCACATAGTTATAGTTTGTGATATAAGGGATAACAATTTTGAAATAAAATCTAATATCATTTTATCTTAAGTTTGTTTGAATTTTATTTCGAAATTAACAGTTTTAGAATTAAAAATATCAGGAATAAAGTATCAAACTGATTAACTAGAAGCTTTTTCCTAACTATAATTTTCCATATAATCTACTAGCAAAATAAATAAATTTTTAGTTAAATTGTATATGCTATTAATCATGAGTTTTGTTCATCTTTTCAGAGTGAAATTCTAATTTTTGAAAAAATGTTTTTTCAAAAAAAAAATGAAATTCACTTTTTCAACGAAAGCATAAGTAAATTCACCAATAACATTTCACATTAATTGTCTTATCTCCGCATACTTCGCTCTCACCCCTCCTAACCACCCAACCTTACTTCCTACCCCATTTTCTCTAGTGTACGTTTGCCTAAATTAGATATCAATTATTTTTCATTTTTTTGTTCATAGACAGTCTTGATGTCTTTGAATTTCGAATATGAACCATCTTTTTGCTTATTTTGGTGTCTTAAACACTTCTTAGACTTGGTAATTTGAAAATAGATCCTTGAAGTGATGACTATCAGATTTTGGGATAATAAGTATTAAATTTTAGAAACTTATTTAAATTGGTTACTTAATAAGTTTTTGAGCTTCCGCATTATTTTGCTATTTATAGTTGAACTATTGATATATATTGGGGTTTAGATTTGTTGGTTCGCCCACCTAGGAGGGTAAGTGTGGGTGCCACTCACGACTCATTTTGGGTCGTGACAACCAAGTAATTAGATTCTTTGGTTCTAACTCTTATCTTTATTTAATATTTGTTAATTTATTACTTATAAATTTATATTAACAATTCTTAATAATTGTCTCCATTTGATAAAATCTTATCTAAAATTATAAACGGAAAAACAAGATCAAATATTAATAATTTTCATCTAAATAATGTAAGATTTTTAAAAAATAAAATAAATACATATATAAAATTATTTATACTTTAAATCTCAAATTTAATTTTTGTTTTAGCCCCAATGACGTAGTCTCCCCTTATGCCAATGGTCCAAATTAAAGTGACTATTTTGGTACGCGTGGTCTTCCTCTTCTATCGATGAAAAAAACTGAAGAAAGTAAATTCTTTACCATCTCATGTAATAAAGACACCCAATTCAAAATGTCTTTGCATTGGATAGTCAATTCTAGATTGTAACTAGTATTTCGTGTATAATTAATAATGTTATCGCGAAAATTAATAAGATTTAAAATGAATTAATATGAAAATTTAGTAGGTAGAAAGATGATTCTTCATTGACATAAACGTCAGGATGGTAACTTTATAGGTAGATTTTAGATATGATTTGACTAGTTAAACGTTGATATTTTGACGCATAGTGATGTTATGAATGACATTAATATGGAGAATTCGTTTATATAAATAGGTAGCTCTTAATTCATTTGTAATACACCTCTCACTTGCATTCTCATCTTCTAATATATTTGGTTTTTTCTCTTTCTCTTACAGTATTTCACTTGTACTTTTGTGAAAAGAAATAAATATTGATTTATTATGTCCGAAGATTAGATTAAAAAGAAAAGAAAATTTCGCCGAACCTCGTAAACGCGTAATGTTCTTTTTACCTTTGTCTCATTTACTAGTATTTATTAGCTACCTTTAGATATAGTACTTATAATTTTATAGCTCTCTATATAATCGACTTCCTCAACCATTAGATTCAATAATTTCAAACAATTGTTTATGATGTGATATTAAAATTAGTTCTATATTTTCTCAGAGATGCTCTCAAATTTATTTATTTTCTTGGATATATAGAAGTTAGTTTATGCCTGTACAAGTCGAAGAGATATTTTGGTTTCTTTCTTTTCAACTTTTTGCATAATGTATTCTACAAATATGTTTGTTGCTCATAAAAGACCATGCATGATCCTAAAATTAGGAACAATTTTTTCTTAATTAATTAAACATCGTATTACTACATATTAATTAGTTTTACAAGTTCATAAGATAAATATGTGATAAAACGTTATAAGTTAGCAATTAATAATTAACCGTATTACTTAAATGATTTCATTTTATGTACATCAAATACACTTCACTAATTTTTATCAACAAGTTAAACAATATCATTGGGTTAACCAGACTATATATATATATATATATATGGGAAAAATGTTTGAAATGTATCTGAATTTTAATCGAAATTGTAATAACAATCTCAAACTTTGGGATAACCTATGTTCCCTTGCACTATTTAATATAAATATCCACATGAACATCGTAAATAATGTATAATTATAAATAGTAACTTGTCCATCTAGACATTCACATATCTTTAAAATGCATTATCAAATAATGCAGGGTTAGTATGTCCTGCCATAAATTTGAAATTGTTACATCAATTTCAATTAAAGTTCAAATATATTTGAGATCTTTTTTTATATATATATATGCAAATTTGGTAACATGCTAGCTAGCTACCAGACACAACTTTGTATTATATTTAGGTAACTAATCTAATTAAGACGTGAAAACTACATTATTTCACCATCAACAACCCAGTCAAGCGTGACCAGAGCTAGTTTTTGTTTGTTTTTATAATCAAAATGATGATTAAGTCAACTAATATGGAATCAAGGAGGGAAAGTGTGAGGATCCAGGTCCCAAAATATATATATAAACTATGAAAGAAGATATGGATATTTTATTTAATTTAATACATTATGTATTAAAAATTATTCCATAAATAAAAGTGAACGAAGAAATAATTTAATATGGCAAAAAACTGATGTATGGAGATTGCGAAGCTAGTAGTAATATACACAGCTCAACCATCCATGTGATTATGTTTAGCTTGAATACCAAGGTTGAATGCACTTAAACCTATGACTAATTATTGTTTTCCTTCTCATTCTTGTAATTTTAATGCACATTAATTTATTAGTATATCCACATAAAATTTCGTAATTCTCACTTGACCCTAATATTTTACTTGGTTTTATAAAATTATTGTCAGTTTGAGATATGATATTTATTTAGATTGTTATTTAAATTTTATTATATTATATTGTTAAATTTATTATTTAGTAACAATAAAAATTTTTCTTTTATATAATAACTGATTCGGTATAATTGCGTGTTACTTTTTTTTTATATTCATTTTGCCTTTATTTATCATTTTATTTTTAAAATTTGTTTTTTTTATCCTTTCTTTTTATAGTCTATTTTGTACACTTCTTTTATAGGTTTAGTTCAATTTTTTTGATGTATGCTATTATATAATGACATAAAGTGATATAGTATATTCAAATTATATTTATTAAAATGATTTAATATATTATAAATATATAATATAATATAATACAATACGATAGATATCTTAATTCTATTCAATAGATAATTATTATATTTTTTTTTGCAGTCTTAATAATTTAGATTTGGTTATTAAGATTTAAGTCTATTTATTTTAAGGGACTGAATCTTAATTATTTTTTGTGTTGTTTTTCTCATTTTACAATTATTAAATATATATGAATGATTAAGATGTATAATGAAGTTTTAATCAAAATGTCTATTTAAGAAATTCTACCGATCGCTATTCCATCTACTTTCATCCACTATTCACAATCAATATTTTAGCCACAATTATCATCATCTTTAATCACCACCATCTACAATACATAACCAGCATTTTTATCCTGATTTCAACCATCACCATTGCCAATCACAAAATCATTAATCGTCATAACAATTAGCTATCACTTGCAATTACAACCACAAACCATTATTACTTTGATTAATTATCATCGATAATGATCGTTATTAGTCAATATTATCTACAACTTACTATCATCACTATTCACTATATCATTATTAACTATCAATATCACTCTTCTACTGATTATCATCTATCTATAACAACAATTACAATTATTCGCTATTGTCAACCACTTTATCATAAAAATACTACTCACAACCACCATCATCTGTCAACACCATCTCAGAAGATCAACACATCGATCACTATCATCAATTGTCATATAAAAAATTTTAAAATATTTTGTTGACTAAATACACAAATAAATTCAAATCCATATATCTTAATAATAACATAAAATTCAACTTTAATAAAAATAAATAAAATTTTAGTATCTCGATTGATCGATTGACCGTGAAATTTATGTGCATAAGTGTCAACGATGCAAAGAGAGCGAGCATGCCCGTTTGAAGTTTTTTAAAAAAGGGTCCCCCACTCTTCCTTTCTCTTCTTCTCTTCCATCCTCTCACTTCTGAAACCCTCAATAAAGCAAAAGCTATGAATCAGAACAAATCCACCATTTTTGAATAAAGTTATAAATTCATGAGATTCTTCTTTTACGCTGCCACCATTTTCAACTTTCAAATCCTTCATTCTCTCACTCTCTCTTCTTTTCTCATATAAAACAATTTTTTTACTTTTTTTTTTTGTACACTTCAAATAGCCATCATTCCAAATACCCCTTTTCCTCACTTCCCTATGACTCAAAGAATGTGATAAAGAAAAGTGAAAGAAACTCCAAATGTTCTATTTGTCTCTTCAATCTTATACGGATTGACCCAAAATCTTCACTTTTTACACCATTTCCTTATAGTATATTCAGTTTTTTTGTATCTTTTTTCCTTCAACACCCTTATATACTTCTTTCAATAATCAGAAAAGAGGACAAAATCCCACTTGGGTTTTTTATTTTTCCTCTTTTGCTTTTGTTTTTCCCTCCCTTTGAACCATTTTAGTACTTTTGATGTTTTATTGAAATGGGTGGGGGAGGAAGAGTGGAGGTGGTAAGCAGCAAAGGGTGTTCTAAGCTGTTAGTGGATTTTTCCTCTTCATTTAGAGGGATTCCATCTTATTCATTGGAACCCTTCATGTCTCCTGCTTCCTCTTCCTCTGTTATGTCTCAATCAATACTCACCACTCCATCCAATTGTCCATTTACTGGGCTTGTTATCTGTGTAACTGGACTTTCTAAAGGTTTGTGATGCATTCTGCATACTATGGTGTTGGAAGTTTGAGCTAAAACTGATGAATCGGAAAAGGAGATGAAAAAGATTGTTTTTTTTTAAAAAAAATATGAAGTTGATATTAGTGTGTTCTCCATGTTATGTTCTATTGCTAATTCTTGTTTCTTCAATATGTTATACCAGAAGCTAGGAAGCAAGTGATGGAAGCAACAGAGAGATTAGGTGGAAAATACAGCCCGCATTTGCACCCTCAATGTACCCATCTGGTGGTTCAGATATCCTTTTGTTTATGCATTTTCTTTTTTCCCTTGATCACTATTTTTCCATAACCACTTTCTGTTTCCAAATCTAGTAAATGATACTTCTTTGTATCTCTCCAGTTGACTACTTATCTTTTCCATACTTAAACAAGCCAGAGAAATGAAAATCGGATAGGTGGATCTAGTTAAATGTTTTGTAACTTGCTCATTAGATCCAGGTTATTAGATGATTCAGGTCTAATGGTTGTGTTTTTTGGTTAAAATTTGTTTCTTGTATTTTTATTCCTTAATGTCTGCTACAGTTTTTCTGGACGTAAGTTTGAGCACGCCTCGAAACATGGTTTAAAAAACGGTCTACTTGTCGTTTCATTGGCATGGTTTGTGGATAGCGTGAGAAGGAATGGTAAGAAATGTTCTGTTTTGTATTTTTATTAGGGATAGTGCAGTAAGCTTCATAACTTGTTTTCTGTATTACTCTAGTATTCCAGGTTTTATGTTCTTGTCCAATTGATTAATCTTGTATTTCTTTTTCCTTGAAATGGACTGTTGAAAAACATGCTGATCCTTCTTTTTTTTTTGGTCAACTTTTATTTCTTTCAATTTAAATAACTTGTCGATTGTGGTACTTAATAGATTCTCTCCAGCAAACGCGGATACAAGATTCTGCTTCCACTTCTCTTTTATGGCAAGGGATATGACTCGTGAGCATAATAAAAAAATATATATTTTGGAAAAACTTTCAATTACTTGTACATTGTTTAAGCAGAAGGGATGTATAAGCTAGTTTGAATTACCTAAACTTAATGCGTGACGTTTTGATGTTAAAATGGTTGAGATAATTACCATTATCCTTCATGTTTTTAATTTAGTGAGAAGTAAGCTGCTGTTTTAATTTCTTGAAGTTGAATTGTCATTCTTCTGTTTAAGATGTGTCTACATGGATTGTCAATTGAAGGAGTTTCAAACATTAATGGTTAAAACTAGAGTTTGTTTCCTTCTGTAATAAATAAACCTTTTACTTGCATTTGTTTTCAAGGTGCAACCCATATTTCTGCAGTTTCTTTTACAAAAGGTTTAGGGAATTTATGTCTTTTATTTTCTTATTTTTATATGACTAAGACAATATTGCTTATGTTTGCTCCAGTGAGGCTGAATGAATCCCTTTATAGTGTTAAAGGTGTTGGACAAGGTGGTTTCTCTGTAGATGATATCAGCAGTCAGCATTCATGTC
Source organism: Solanum pennellii (assembly GCF_001406875.1). NCBI lineage: Eukaryota > Viridiplantae > Streptophyta > Magnoliopsida > Solanales > Solanaceae > Solanum > Solanum pennellii. Next base: position 60,379,348 of record NC_028644.1, on the reverse strand, counting down.
TTCCTGTTGCGTTGCCTGAACATAGCAAATCACCTGACATGATTGAAGAGCCATTAATACATGCTGAAAGAGAACCTAAGCGAAGAACTCTGTTTGGTCATACCTTTTATGTTGATGCTGATGTTTCTGATGAGCTGCGTAGTAAGGTAGGTTGAGATTGTTATAAAAAGGCTCAAAATTGAATATTATGTCCAACTTATACTGGATTGTTTTGCTGCAGTTCTGCTTATCTAAGTCTTGTATTTGTTTCACTGAAAATCGGTGATATGCCACTTATTTTCCTTTGTTTGTTGCATCAATATGAATTCCAATATTGCTTCATATCTGAAGCGTATGCCATCTGAATCAATTCAAATTATTAAAGGTGCTTTGACTATTTCTCTGACTTCTTGTTGTAAATTTTAGGTCATCGAGTCTGCAACAGCAGAAGGTGCTAGTTTGGTCAATCAGTGGTTTGTTGGTTGCAGTGCGAGCCATGTTGTCTGCGAAGGAAACTCAATACGGAAATACCTCGGCCATTCCTCTAAAATTGTTACAGTAAGTGTTACTTCATTTATTTTGTGAGTATGCCTTAATTATTTCTCATGTTTGCAACTTAATCAGCACTGAAAATTTACAACTTCAGTGAATTACATTTTTTGATCCCACTTCTTGTCCCGGGCAAGAACTTTACATAAGTCCTTCTATTAGTATCTCCTCGAGGAATGTTGTATCATTCCCCTGCCTCCTTTCTTCATTGGACTTTCTTTTACAAACAATAAACCTTTTTGTCAGCCGCTCTGGGTTCTGAAGAGTGCCAAGGAAAAGCGCCTGCAAAGGCTTGTTCATATGTCTGCTGATTTGGCTAGGCAAACTGGAATATTACTTGATAACATTCAGAATACGATTTCTAGCAAGGTATGTATTCATGTTCCTTCTGTTTGCCGTATTCTCTCCTCTTTCACTATCCCCATCTTCTAATTGTTATTGATGAGCTTCCCAGGGTGCTTTCTTTATCATCTTAAAGATTGTTTTAGAATATCTTCCTGTTGTTTAAATCAAGGATATTAGCTTTGTGGTCTCTAATACAATGCTCCTTTAGTAAGCAAATTGATATATATCATCAGATAAATAGACAAAGTGTATTTGTCTTGTTCTTTCTCGCACAAGGACACCATACAAATTGAGGAATTTGGTTAAAATCTTTGTTTGAGGTGGGTTCCACGGTGCAGTATATTCTCTGTAGTAGACTTTGGTGCTGTATCTGAGTTCATATGGATGTATGTGCCTGAAGGAATTTTAGTAAGGTATACATGTGAAGTGACAAAATTCCCTCCTTTTTGGCAGTAAATTTATGCTTTGTCTTTAGTGAAAGCTTATATAGTGTCTCATATGATCTTGTTCTAGTAAGCCCTTGATCCTATATAAGTAGCATGTCTGTCACATCTTTTTCGTAAGGCCCACTATCTTATTCAGGGATCAGATAATCTGGCTTTAATTGGGTCAGTGGTCCATAGAAAATTTGTTAACTTTGGTTCAAGGGTCCTGGCCTAGCATTTTGTCATTTGGACCATATGCAAGGGGTTTTAACTGTAATTTGGACCATGGCCTACTCATTTTTCTGGTTTTCCCACAAATCTCAAAGATAACTACACATGATAAGGGTGTTCTGGTAATTTATCCAATGTCTTAGGGTTGTCTTTGTGATCAACCTAAGAACTTCAGATAGACCATGTATTTTTGGTTATGTACCTGTATAGGGTTTCCTATTGATGTAGCTATATATTCTTTCCCTTGACTATTATTAAGCTTGGACTCGGAGTAGTTACAGAATTTCGCAATTGGATCTGAGCTAAACTCCGTGAGATATTCCAAGTAAGGGGACCAAACATTGACAATGAAGTTATTTACTCTTGCAACAACAACACCAACAACTATGCCTCAATCCAAACAAGTTGGGATTGGCTATATGAATCCTCATTTCTTCATTAACCCAAAAATAGAAGTAATAGGAAGCAATCTTTTTTGTTTGCTCCAAACTGATCCTTAGAGGAAACCTTCTAATACTTCTTACATAATACATAAAGTTCAGCGGGACCCTTCTTATACTCTTTTCAACACAACTTTCCTCTATACTATTATCTCAGAAAAAAAAGAAACAAGAAAAAGAAAAAAGAAGTTAACTTGTGAGTTCAGGTGTTTAATCAACAAATAGTGGTAATTCTCCATTTCAGACATACTCTTGATAGTCGGACTGAGGAAAAAGGTGGACTATAATAATGGATGACTAGAGCAATTTATATTTAAAGAGAGTGATTCTTGCTTTATGGTAAGCTTCTCTGGTCTTTAGTTGATTGGAGGATATTTAGTGAGGCTGTTGGTTGTCGTTTAATACCTCAAGTACCTCTCTTGACCTGAGCAACAGATATCATAGATGGATTCTAGGTGGGCTTAAGGCGATCAATGGATGCCAATGTAGGCGTTCCCTGGGTTTGTCATCATTTACCTTTCCTAAACTCAAGGTGTTATACCCAGTTTCTCTACTAAAATAAGTACTAACTGAATGACGTTATAATCTTGGATGGGTATATAATCAACTTTACATGAAACTTCGATCCTGCAATTTGGTAATGTGGATATTGTGTCTAGTTGGAAGGTGCCACATCTGGACAATGCTTGAAATTTCGCAAGGAATTGGTAGCTTTACCTGTTGAAAGCTGTTTAGTTTTCTGGGGCTTTTTGTTAAAATAGATTTCATAAAAAATTCTGACAGTGTAGCAAGTGATTAGTTGGATGGGATGGTTTCCAGTGACTGATCTCAAATTGGTCATGCACAGATACACATATTTACAAGTTTAAGTTATCAATTTATATATTTAATTGAATTTTTGCATTGTAGCACCATCTTTTGATGATTTTCTTGCTACAGTTCACTATTTTTTTTAATGAATATAGGAAGTCAACACTGGTGCTTATCTTCGAGATGTAACATGTTCTACACCTAGAGTGAGCCAGGAAGAAAGGCAGAATGTTGCCAACGTGGCCAAAGAGGGAGTTAGGAAGCGTCGTGGTTGGCGTATGCAGGTAAAAACACTTCCACTTGTCATCATGCAGCTCATTTTTTTTGTTTAAATGATGCCACCAAATACAAATAGATGCATGGTTGGTTTAGGCTTATAATACTTTTTTCTGTTATGACTAATATGCCACTTAGCAATATAGTTTAACTATCTGTTCTGACATGGCATAACTCTCATTTTAGATTTAACGACTTAATTCAACTTGCATTGTAATGCATTTCATGTTTATCTTCTCAATTGTGAGTGGTTTGGCCCAAGGTTGAGGCACTTGGTGTTAATCCCAATCTGCCATTCCAAAACACTTTTAGAGGGGAACAGGAATCGGATACTTTAATTCTCATAGTCTTGGCCCGATTTTGGTTTATTTAAGAAATAATAGTTCACTGGTAGATTGCTTGTTCTAAGTGCCTACCAAAATGATAATAAAGCATTGCCAGTGAGGGCTTTAACTTAGTTAGAAATTATTTATGTGTAGCACTCAACCAACTATCAATTATGATCTCACAAGTATATTACTATTTTCAATAAAAACTTTAATTTTGCTCGCCCGTTTGATTTGTAGACATGCCAAACTCCTCTACGTCACCTATCTCCAAGCAGCCTTCTAGATTCTATCTGCTGGTCGATATCTGATCCAACTTCAACTGCTTCTATTTACATGGATTCTTCTAGTGTTGAAGATACAAACCAACAGAACACATCTGTGTTTTTTGATGCAAAGGAGGATCACAAAGCATCTGAAGCTTCATTTGTGAACCTATCCCGACCGCTTTCTGAAAGGTTTGTCAGATTTCTTACTTTCTGACTGTTACAGTTTCAACTTGCAGACTTAAATAAAACTTTTGAATTATTGCGCATATCATTGTTTCACTGAGTATATGATGTTGGTTCTTTTTGTGGGCAATGAACGAGCAATGTTTTTCTGAACTGATAATTGATGAAAGTCATGTGTTGTTCATGTGCACTTGCTGGAATTTAGCATAAGACAATTCAAAGACCAATATCAAACTATTAGGTTACTATTGGCGGAACTGATACACTAGGGACAGAATTGCTACTTAGCTCAATTATTGAGGATTATAGATGTGATTCACTTTTTTTTTCTTCCTTTGATTGTCTTGTTTGTGTTTGTTTGATTGCAGTGAGAAAGCTGAGCTGATATTGAAAAACAACTTCGTTACCATACTGTTTCCAGTTGATCGATTTTCCGAAATGGGTCCATGTTCCAGGACCTTTTTTAATGAAAAAGGGTTCACGTGTTTACAGGTCTTGGATTACATATATGCATTTTATCAGGTATTGGATTTATCCTTTGCTAAATTCATCTGCTTTTATCCAAAAGTGATAATAACAGAGAGATTCGTTTCTTTAAATGAATTTGATTAGTTTCACACTTCATTTTTACTCGGGCAAGTTTAAATTGCTCTCTAATTGGATTTCTTGTTCCTAAAACATCACGTTTGTGATATTTCTAGGAAAACATGTCCCGTAGAGAGGTAGAGGTAGCGATTCACACAGATTCAAGGAATGCTGACCGACTAAGATCAGTTTATTGCAGTAAAGAGACTAGTGAGCGTGGTTTTGTAGAATTCAAACGGATAGAATTTCTTGGTAGCCGTAAAAGTTTTGAAATGTTGAAGCGTGTTTCGGGTGATAATAACTGTAACGTGTACGAGTTGTTGATCAGAGCATAAGTCCATAGGAGGAAACAAAGTTGGACGACGGTCTACTTTGTTCGATTTGGCTGGTAACATACCTCTAGCCTTCCAAGTGCTGACTTGGATATGATGAAGAAGGTAAGTAATTACTGAAGAAAAACTGTACATATTCATCATCAAAAATCATTTTTGCAATTTGATGGTTTTTGTATATTTGTAAAGAAACAAAGGTCTACATACTAGCCAGATGTATTTTGATCGTTGTTTGGATTGACTTATGACAAATAAGCCAAAAGCCATAAGTAGGAAATTCTAACTTATGACTTTTGACTTATTTACGTCATTTTGGCTTAAAAACAAGTGCTGATAAGCACCTTTTTTATATTCCCCAATCACTGCAAAATTGTTCAAAAACTATTTTAACTTAAAAACACTTCAAATAAGTCTATCCAAACGGGCTCTTCCTTCTTCTTTGTTATTTTTTCGAGTTCCATTGACTATGCATAGGGGATAGCTTTCAGGACCAGCTACATATATGACGAGTTCTCGTGCAAGTCTCTTTTCCGTGCCCAAAGGTCAGATTATTGACCTGGGTATTGGGTTAGCAAGAAGATGCATTGGCTGATAACATATCCATCGCGCATTTTTCAAATGTCAAGTCAGTGTGAACTCATTTGGCTGGAAATAAGTTGGATGCTATAAGTTATGCTTTTTATGATGAAAGATGAACAAGAAAAGACATTTACATGACCATAATGGTAAGTTTGAAACTGTTAGATGAATCCAAAAAATGAGGGGTGGATGAATTGGTTGTAAGATTGGGGAATAACTCTTTTTGGAAGAGTTAAGAGCTTGTTTGGATTTACTTATTTTAAGTCCTTTTAAGCATTTTTAAAGTGTTCGGCTAAATTTATTAATACTTGTTACGTGTGGGAGGTGCTAAAGTGATATATCCTACTTCTTAGATAGGATAAAGTAACATAAAGTTATAAATTTAGTTTCAACCAAACAAAATATAAATTTAAACCTGAGATATAATACACCTTTATCTCATGAACCAAACCACCTCACAAGATATGCATAATATATTATATATAATATCACTTAAAAGCATAGAGTAGAGATAAGTATTGATATTACACACCAAAGTTTGTCGAAAGCACGACAATATTAATAATAAAAGATGTTTCAATATAGGTAAGGGCGAGCCCATTATCCACCGAGTTTAAAAGGTTATGATATGATTAGTTCAAATGGCGCGTGACGAATGGATTTCTCGGCTAAAAAAAAAAAGAAACATAGATATAGGTAGATAGATGGGAGGTTTGATTTTAGAACCTTTGGTGCAAATTAGGCTGCATTGGTTGGACTCTGAAAGCAAAAGGCATTTGCCCATAATCATGATTCTCCCTTGTCTGCTCAAACACTTCACCTATTTCTCCCATGTTCCTATTCATGCTTGCTATCTCTAGTTGTCGCTGTCATTAATTTGTCCAAACAAACTAAATATTAAATCACCAAATTAATCTTTGAAACTATAGATGTTAGAAGAAAATCTAGGTAAACAATGAAATAACCAAGAAGTACATGGATAATTGAACTTACTTTTGTAAAAGTAATTCATACATTTTTTAATACATGCATAACTAATCAACAATCTAATGACGTACCTATAGACGTTTAATCTCAAAAAGTTTAGGATTTACATCTCTTCATTCACAATTGTTCTAAACAAAACATCAAGATTTTTTGAGAAAGATAAGTTATACATATCTAAATTCTTAGTGAAAGGCAACATGTTATAGAGCTTTAGAAATATAATGCATTGATCAAGGCGAAATAATTAATTTGAATTCATAATTTTATCATTTCAATGCTAAGAATCTCGAAGATTAAACCTATCAAGTTTAAATTTTGGATTTCTCCTCGTAAAAGAAAAAAGAACAAATATATATATGTTAAAATTAAGTTAATATGATACACATACCAATTGACAGTTAAGTTGATCTTGCTCCTGTTCCATATTTTGAGTCTGAGTAAATTCCATCCAAACACCACAGTAGGTCAAATATAAGAAAGATATAATATATAACACATGATATAATTGAACATTACAGTAAAGTTAACAACAATATTATTTTTTAACTAAATAGGAAAAAATCAAGAGGCTACTCCATCTCTCAAAAGAAAATACTCACTCCCTCAATTAAAAAAAGAATAATCTAATTTGGTATGACATAAAATACGTAAACAAAAAAAAAATCAATCTTATGATTCTAAATTGAAATTGTGTCAAATGTACCAAAATGTCCTCTAGTCTTGCGGTTTTAATTAAACATGTCACGTGAAAAATTGAAACTAAAATATCGAATCTCATGTACGGTTCTGTAGAGTGGCAGTAAGGGTGACTTATCTGTCAACTTATCGCCAAAAACGGATAACACAGATTCTTTATAAAACAAACTAAAAATAAAAGTATGTCATTCTGTTTGAATTGGAAGGAATAATATTTTTTCATACTAAATAAATTTAGTTATTTTTAAAAAATAATATATATAAATTTAAAAAGAGTCAGATGATAATTCTGGAAGAAACACGTACTATAGTTCAAGTATGAATACCAAAAACAATAATAATTTAGAGAGAACATTTATGTATTAAAACTCATTGTAATTCAAACAAATTACATACCTTTTTCCTCATCATCCTCATAAACTCATTCTGAAACATAATTAAGGTGATAAATTACTATATAAGAACACATTAATTATTAATTTAAATTAATCACACATTACAAAAATATAAAATTGTAGGTACAGTACCTGTTTGTCACGGATACCAGTGAGTCCATTTTCAAGTGCATCTTCCAATATCATGAGTTCTCTATAATTCAAAGATGATATGTCTTCACCCTTTAGGTGCCTGAAATTAAACAAATCAACATCCATAAACCATTAAGACAAACTTATTTCTTACTAATATTTAATTATGAACTTTTGGTGCAAAGGTATATATAATAATCCTGATACATGATTATTTTATCCTGCGTTTGATTGGAAATATTAAGTCGTGTAGGAATTATTTAATCCATCATTTATACTTAAGTGATGGGATAAGTTATCTAATATACATGATGTAATAACTTATCCCGAAATGATTAATCAATCCTATGACAACTTTTTTCCAACCAAACGAACTTAAAGGTTGTCCTAATAGCCTAAACTAATAAGTTAAAAGAGAATAAATTTACCTGAGTTCTATTTGCATGTTGTCATTGTCTTTCTTGACTTTGTTGATTTCATTGTCCAAGTTCTGTTTACAATCCAATCAAAAACTTGAAATAATTCTTTTTTTTTTTTAAAAAAAACATTGAAATTAAACTAGTATTAGAATAATAGTACTCAAGCTACTTAATCAATCAATCAATATATATTGAAGACCATATCTATAGGTAGGTAGCTAGATTTGGGTGCTAACAACAATGAAAAGACTTGCAAACAAAAGGAAATAATTAAGATTTTCATTTTCTTGACTAGAAGAATATAACCATCACTTCTTCTTGTTAAATAATTTTGACTAGGGATAATATATATAGCTACAAAAGTACATGCTATTTTTAGATCTCTTCATAGAATTGATGTTTCTAATTTCTAACAACAAAATCACCCTTTTTTTCCAAAAGGGGGTCAGTCAAAAACCAGTTAAAACATTAATCTTTCATGTCAAAGGGAGGAAAACCCTAATCTTTTTTTTTTCTCCTAAAAAGAGAATTTAAATAAGAAAAAACAACTTGCTTTTTCTAGATCTGTTTAAAGATTTCATGTTTCAAGTGAACTAACATTGTTTTTAGCAAAATACACTTGTTTTTTTTTTTTTTTGCATTTTCAAAAATAGGTCAAAGAAAATATGGAATTTGATCCAAGGGTTTCATAGATCCCCCCTTTCAAGATTTGATTCAAGGGTCTGTTTTATTTCCAACCCCCCCCCCCCCCCCC
>NC_028644.1:60330106-60370349 GCF_001406875.1 Solanum pennellii | reverse complement strand
CCCCCCCTTTTTTTTTTCAAGAATAGGTAAAAAAGGATCCAAGTGCTTCTTTGATTTTATTTTCTTCATTTTTGCCCCTTTTTTCAACAATAGGTAAAAGAAAAATATGGATTTTGATCCAAAGGTTTATTAGATTTTCTTATTTTTTTTCCTTTTTCAAGAATAGGTAAAAGATAAGATGGAATAAGATCCAAGTGTTTATTTCAAGAACAGGTAAAAGAAAAATATGGATTTTGATCCAAGGGTTTGTTTGATTAATTTTTTTAAAAATTCCCTTTTTTCAAGAATAGGTAAAAGAAAAATATGGATTTTGATCCAAGTTTTAATTAGTTTACCTCATGCTTAGCATCCCACAATCTTCTTCCAGTAAGCTTGTGGTATTGATCCAAAATATCAACCAAACTTCAAAACAACCACACCAAAATTTCTTAGACCACAAAAATAAAAATAAAATTTGTATTAAAAAATAAAACAAATTATATGAAGAACTAAACATACGAAGTAGATGAGAATTCATGCATTTTTCCAGAAGTAGCAAAAATGATAACAGAAACATGAGCATCACAAAGAACACTAATTTCCTTAGCTTTTTTCAAGATCCCATTTCTTCTCTTTGAGTATGTTACTTGTCTATTGCTTGAGTTTTCTATTCTCTTTATCTCTATCTTTCCTCTTCCCATTTTCTTTTTTTTTTCTTTTTCTTGTGTTGTTTTTACCTTTTAGATGTAAGTAAGTATATAAATAATAAGAAGAAATGAATGGGAGTGTCTATTAAGGGATTGACAGACTATCAACTTTCTTAAGTAGCAGAAAAAGTTTGTATTTTTTAAGACATTTCATAATGCTCTTTACTTGTAACTTACCACTTCTTTTAAACCCTTTCTTGCATCTTCTTATCCTTTGGTTTTTCTCCATCTAACTTGTTGAGCATTATTAAGAAGTTGAAAGTAATTTGAAATCATAATAAGATTTAAGTATAAAAGTTTTATTTGTACGTGCAATTTGAATTTCTTATGTTGTATATCTTTTTATAAATAAAAAAATCTCATAAGTTGTAAAACTATTAAAACTTGTCTCAATTCTTTATTCAATTTTATCAAATAAGCAAAAGTTTATAAAATCACATAATATACTATCACAAAATTATTCTAAAAAAAAAATACAACATTTATTGATCAAACATTAATTTAATAAAAAAATAAATAGTTATAGTGTACTAGTCTTTAATATAATCCTTCAACATAGAAAGATCAGCTTTCTCATGTTGAATGACCAAGAAGACCATGAAGCAACGCTGTTACTTTGAGCCATTTGTTGATAAATAAATTTGATTAAAAATAAAGAATTTGGTGGATATAAATGATAAAGTAGAATTGATTTGAAGTAGTAATAAATTTTATGTTGGTGAGAATAATCGTTATGAGTATAAACAAGTAATGCTATGAATAATTTTACATATTAAATAAATGGTTAGTAGATATAAAAGTGAGACTTTCTGTTTGTAAAATATAAATTTATGGATCAATTTTTATATTATAAAAAATCTCATATCATGATTTGAGATTCCCAAAACATGATTTTTTTTTGGGGAGAATTTGAGATTTCATCTTATGCTATGAAATCATGAGATGAAATTAACGTAATATCACATATCCAAACATTAATTTCTATTTATAATTTTATATTGCGATATAAAATCACACATCCAAACACATAGACTTTCAAAACGGTATGATTATATGTCTTCACATGATTTAAGAGTAAGTGCATTGAATTGACTAAATAATAGGACTGCAAAGAATTAACTTGTATGAAATGAAAAGTAAATCATTAGCTAAATAATATAGGGGAAATGTCCTAATATTCCCTTCAACTTTATCATTTAGAGCGATATATCATCCGTTACAAAAATGGCTCATATATATTTCTACCGTTACAAAATCGACACACATATACCCCTCATCATTACAAAAGTTGTTCAAATATACCCCTATTGCTACAAAGTAATAATTTTTTTTTTATATTTCAAAATATTATGTATTGGATCTTGTTCACTCATAAATTATTTTTTGACTTTAAGCATAAAGTAGAGATGAGTATTAATCATATTACACACCAAATTTTGTTAAAAAGAAAAATTAGAACAATATATATTACTAATAAAAGGTGCAAATGTTAGAAATAATTAAACTCTATATAACTAATTTCTACATTTTAATACCTGCATAACTAACCAGTAACCTAAGGACGTTCCATCTCGCTATGATATACACATGTATTAATGTTTTTTTATGAGACATTTAAAGTGTTAAAACTGTGAAAAAGAAAAAAGAGAGCAAATATACATATGTTAAAATTAAGTTAATATGATAACCATATATACCAATTGGCTGTTAAGTTGCTCCTGCTACATATTTTGAGTTGGTGGAATTAATTTCCATTAAAACACCACAGTATGTCAAAAATATAAGAAAGAAAATGTACAACACATGATATAATTTAAACATCACATAAAAGTTAACAATAATGTTTTTATTAAATAAGAAACAAAAACAAACAAGAGGCTACGACAACATATGTCGAAAGAAAATATTATATTTTTTTCATTCCGAATAAATTTAGTTATTCTTAAAAATAACATAAAACGGGTGATAGTTTAGAAAGAAACACGCAAAGTATATATGAGTACTGAGAATATTACTCAAGGAAAATTGTTTGTATAAATCTGTTTGTCACGTATACGAGTGAGTGCATTTTCAAGAGCATCTTCCAATATCATGAGCTCTCTACAGTTGAAAGATGATATGTCTTCATTCTTTAGGTGTCTGAAATTAAACAACTCAACATCAATAAATGTCAAAGACAAACTTCTTTTTCTTACTAATATTTGTATTAAGAAATCTTTTTAAATAACTACAAATATTTAATTATAAACTCATGAGTTGTTTGTTATGAAGGTGTAATAATCCTGATGCAAGACTATGCATTAGACCGTACTGGAATTATTTATTCCATCATTTATATTTTAGTAATGAAATAAATTATCTCATATATATAGTGAAATAACTTATTCAGAAATGATTAATCATATTATAACTTTTTCTCTATCAAACGAACATAAAGGTCATCTTAAGAGTCCAAACCATTAAAGTAAAGAGAGAAGTTGAATAGATTTACATGAGTTCTATTTGCATATTGTCATTGTCTTTCTTGACTTTGTTGATTTCATTGTCCAAATTCTGTTTACAATCCAATCAAAAACTTTAAATAGTTCTTTTTTTTTTTTAAAAAAAACATTGAAATTAAACTAGTATTAGAATAATAGTACTCAAGCTACTTAATCAATCAAACAATATATATTGAAGACCATATATATAGGTAGGTAGCTAGATTTGGGTGCTAACAACAATGAAAAGACTTGCAAACAAAAGGAAATAATTAAGATTTCATTTTCTTGACTAGAAGAATATAACCATCACTCCTTGTTAAATTTTTTGACTAGGGATAATATATATAGCTACAAAAGTACATGCTATTTTTAGATCTCTTCATAGAATTGATGTTTCTAATTTTTCTAACAACAAAATTACCTTCTTTTTTTTTTTCAAAAGGGGGTCAGTCAATAACCAGTTAAAGAATTGATCATTCATGTTAAAAAGGGAAGAAAATCCTAATCTCTTTAGTTCAACAAAAACATTTTTTATACTTTATTTAATTTAATTCATGAATTAGTTATACCTCATATAAAGTCTTATTTTTATCTCTAAAAGAAAAAAATTAACTAATCCAAGATTAAATAATACTTGGATAAAATCCCTAATGACTAAACTATCCCCCAATTCTTTTTCTTAAATTCATGTTGTAATTTAAGGTCCTTTTAAATTTATATTGAAATAGTTAATAAATGTTCTTTTAAATTTTTCAAAATTCGTCTAATGTAATTTGATCATTTCACAAACTAATATTTTTATCTCCATGTTTGATTTGCTATATTGCTTTTTTGGGGAGAATTTTTTTTTTTAAAAATAAGTTGTGTATTTGAACAATTTAAGTAGTCTTAAATCTATGTTAAGCTTAAGCTATATTTGATCAATAAATTTTTTAAAAATATACAGTGCTATCAAGGATCTCCATGTGGCACATCACATCTCAATTTTCTTTTATATATTTTAATATTTAACTTGACCAGTTAAATGAAATAAAAAATCTCATAATAACTCAAGGGCATAATAGGAAAAAACATTTTGTAGAATTTTAAAGCAAACACAAGATTAGGTGGGAAGTAATGAATTAAGCACTTGATAAAAACTAATTTTTGCATTAATTCAAAAAATTACTAATTTATGCGTTAGTAATTCCTGTATTATGCGTTGCAAGTGAACTAACTTTGTTTGTAGCAAGATACACATGTTTCTTTAACCAAACACAAGATTAGGTGGGAAGTAATAAATTAAACACTTGATAAAAGTTAATCCTTTTGCATTACTAAATCCTACACTACTAATTTATACCTTACTAATTTAGTTTTAAGTGAACTTGTTTTTAGCAAGATACACATATTTCTTTAAACCAAACACAAAATTAGGTGAGAAGTAATGAATTAAGCACTAGATAAAAACTAATCCTTGCATGACTAAACCCTGCATTACTAATTTATAACTTACAAATTTGATTTAAAGGTGAATTGACTTTGTTTTTCCAAGAATAGGTAAAAGAAGATGGAATTTGATGCAAGTGTTTCTTTGTTTTTTTTTTTCCTTTTTTATCCTTTTTCAAGAATAGGTAAAAGAAAAATATGAATCAAGGGTTTGTGATTTTTTCCCCTTTTCAAGAATAGGTAAAATAGCATCCCACAGTCTTATCCCAGTAAGCTTGTGATATTGATCCAAAATATGAACCAAACTTCAAAACGATCACACCAAAATTTCTTAGACAAAAAAAAAAAGAACAAGGTTGAATTAAAAATAAACAAATTATATGAAGAAATAAACATAGGAGTAGATGAGAATTCATGTATTTTTCCAGAAGTATAAAAAATGATAACAGAAACATGAGCATCACAAAGAGCACTAATTTCCTTAGCTTTTTACAAGATTCCATTTCTTCTCTTTGAATATGTTACTTGTCTATTGCTTGAGTTGTCTATTCTCTTTATTTCTCTGTGTTGTGTTGTTTTCACCTTTTACAAGAAGAAATGAATGGCAGTATATCTATTAAGGGATTTATAGACAATCAACTTTCTTAAGTTGCAGAAAAAGCTTGTATCTTTACTTGTAACTTTAGCACTTCTATTGTTGGTACAGTTAATTTGTTCACGTGATTTAATTTAAGAATAAATAGGTTGAATTGACTAAATATTAGGATAAAAAAGAATTAATTTGTATGAAATGAACAATTTAATTATAAGTAGTTAAATAATATACGTCATTCTACGCTTCATCTTTTAATGGTGCAGGTATTCAATATCGACAAAAGAGGGCTCATGTTTTAACCCCTTGTCTAAACCTTCACCAACATCTTCATTACCACTATCCATTGAAGCACCAATTCAATTTCAAAAGCTTCTTCTAGGAGAAATTTTTTTGATCCTCCATTAAGCTATGCACTAAAAGAACAAACTAAAGCAACAAAATTCATGTAAGAAATCAACGACATTCAAAGAAATGTTGAACTGAGAGTGAGTTCGGCACCAAAACGGACAGTTCCTCCATTTATGGGTGAACTACATTCTTTTTTGTGGGCAGAAGACATGCTCAAAAATGATAGTGACACCGTTCTTTCACGGCCGAGGAGACCCTCTTTCGACCATTGAGGTGTCTAGACGTACATACTCAAAGTTGGAAGTGTTTCCTGGGGCCAATGTTTGAGTGCCGTATAAAACAACTTAAAAAGTTGCAATAAGTTAACGTAAAATGTAGAACTGCAGGAAACCAACCTCAAGACAATGTAAGAAATGAACTTCAAACACTGTCCTAGAGTTCACTAGGTACAGGTTTTGAACTCTAGGACACGATCCTGAAGTTTCACTAAGTGATGCACATGAAGAAGGAAGTCCCAATAGATAAGTTAAATCAAGGTTTAAATAAGGGACATAAGAACAATCCCCGTTATACACTTCAAAAAGTTCATTCCTATTTTCAATTGGATTTCCAATAATGGCTGGAAACAGAAATCATGCCCGCCTGATACGCTACTATTAAGTTTGTTGCTACTTTTTAATGCAAATATACACAGCAATTTCTGGATTCCCTTAGCGAAGGGCTAGACCTAAAATGCTATATGCTAACAATTCTACGCCTTAGAGCAAGATTGTGAGAATTCACACTAATGATAATTCATTGATTTCCAATGGCTATTTTCCCCTGTCGTTCTAGCTCATATAACATGTGAAGTGCTGCTGAATCAAGTGAGCTTTTCTTATCAGCTCTTTCATCCCCGGTAAGCTCTATCAAACCATAGTCAGGTATTGTCAGAGAGATTCGAGATGCAAAAGTGTTGTAAACCTTCCTTTTATCAGAGCCTTCACCACATTCAATAAGTGATCTGGCCAGAATTTACACTCAATAAGCACCAATCTAGGAAACAGATTAACAGAAACAAGAAGGAAAGAACAGGTTAGCACATAAACTGCTTTTACTTACTTGGATGTACGCTCTGTTGATTCAAAATTAGGCATTGGCCACTGCAGTTTCTTGCATAGTTCAAAGAGTGATACGCGAGGTCCACCCCTTGTCATGTTGATTGGCCCAATTACTGCCAAGTGAAACAGAGATGACCATTAAATCCAAAAGTGTGTCAGGTGATGCACATCACCAGACCTTCCAAAAACTAACTTCTCTTTAGTTATCTAACTTTGGCATTATTCTGTCAAATCAAAGGGCGGGGAATGGTTACAATGGTTTAACAATATCTTTGTGAGCTTTCATGTTCAGAGAACCATTTACATTGTTAAAAAAAATTAAGATTAAGGAGCTGAGACTTGTGGCATTCAGAATCACACTTTCCTTTTCTAGGAAATGGAATTAAGGTGAAGCAGTGTGGATATTCAAGGTTAAGAGACTCCGAAGCCCCATTATGTGTTGGTGAAACTTATCGAACTAGGTATTCCATTTATTTTGAATTTTTTCAACTTCAAGGACTTATTTTCCCTCATCATGCAACACTTCACTGGTGAGGGACTGATTATTTTACCGAAAGAGTGACATAAAACAAAGAAAAGAAGGAAAATAAACAACCATAATAAAGTAATGCATGGTTACATTAAAAATTTAAAAGTCTAAGATAGATAACCATTATTTTTACCCGAGGGAATTATAAGATTCTGGAAACTGCCTCGACAAAATTTCAATCCATGTTTTTGCTGTATTCACAAGGAGACAGGTGCAAGATTCACCAAGAAGACAGGTGGATGCTGGGCTTTTCACATTGTCACAGAAAGAACTCGATATATAGCTGAAAAACAGGAAGCTCTGGAGAGGCTAAAGGGAAAGACTCACTATTGCTTCACGATTCTGCTGCTCAGAGGAGCAAATTGGCAGTGGTGCCTATACCATGTGCCCCAGATTGTGATACTTTGGGGAAGGGCCCTCATTGGATAAATCTGACGAAGAAGACAGATTTTAGAGGTAAGAGGGAGCAAGGTATTTGTAAGGATGAAATATTTCGAGAAAATGATGAGGAAGCTGGGAATGGAAGGACCAAGGCAAGTATAGAAATTAGAGGTAAAAATGATCATGGGAAGCAGAAATTGACCTATGACTAATGAGCTAACATTTTGATATCCATGCTACTGAAGAACAGCAAGGGAGATGAGTGAGGATATTGAGGGGAGAGACAACATCGAAGGGAGATTGAAATCTCAGGAAAAAGGTATTAGCAAATGGTTTAGAGCACTTGTGGCAGTCTATTTAATGCAGATGTTTGTCAACCTTCTGCAAAAAATAGGGTTCATATATTTTATACTTCTGTATGGATCCTTTATTCAGGAAATTCTCTCTTCAATCAATAAGTCTTATTACCTTATAAATAAAAGCAATGCATAAATAGCAACTTTAGCATATTCAGAGGAAGTCACTTCTCTGCATATAATGATCTAAATAGAAATGTAGCAAATTGTAATAGAATTACAGGAATTATCGCTCGACTTTTATTGGCAAAGCTATAAATCGTCAACACTTAATATATATTCAGTTGTGACTAGAAAATATGATCACTCTCTACTACTATGCAATCAAAAAGGTTTCGTTTACAAATTCTGTCATATCACTTCTTTTGGGAGGGTATATTGTCTGAATAGTGGAAGGTGTAAGAACAAGAGGGGGCGACCTTGGGTAGGATTTGAACCCAACACCTATATATACAGGGCAGAGCTGTAACTATTAGGTGTCAATGTCAATAAATGCATCATACTCCCTCCATCTCAATTTGTTTGTCTCACTTCGTTTTTTGTCTGTTTCAAGAAGAATGTGTCTAATTTCAACTTTCCACATGATATGTTTAACACCACAAGATTAAAACACATTTTGGTACATTCTATGTATCTATAGTTTAAGACTACAAGATTCAAAAGTTATTCTTCAGTTTCCTAAACACCGTACCAAGACAAAATCAGACAAACAGATTGAAGCGGAGGGAGTACTTAATTTCAAATCTGATGGACTTTTTCGAGAATACTGATTCTTGTTTGTCAAGTATCAACTTGCCACCACATTAGAATGGTAGTTTATTCCGCTCTCAAACAACATAATTAGTGTAACTACAGAATAATATGTACTTAGCCATTCTAAAATAATTTACTTAATTACATATAGCCCTTTCCAAAAGTGTTTGGCCCCTTCTCCTCAAATAGAAACCTTCAGAAACTAAGTGTACTTCAGTTATTCATCTTGATGAGACATACTTTCAACTAATTACATTATTCAAATTTAACTATTACATGAAAAACTTCTATATCTTGCTCTAGTTAACAATGTATGCAATTCTCCTTTTGTCTTGTCGAGTCAAACAAATCATCTACTTATAGTAGGGTGTATATCTAAGTAAACATAAGTTAAAAATTTTTTCTGATGGAGCTCCAGATTCTTGTATGCTACATCCTAAACAGATATGCCCTAGAAAATCAAATAAAGTAAAAACCGTTGGACGGGTATGTTCGTGCTGGTAGTAGATGACCATTTCTTGACAAGTTTATCTTTCTTAAACTGGTTTCCTGAAAACAGGGTCATCTCAACAAGTTTGGGGGCCTAAAATTGAACTTCATAGAGAGGCCTCTTTTTAGTTTGACATATATAAATTAAAAAACTATAATATAATCCGTGCAATCCTACAAATGAGGTCTAGAGAGTGCAGGATGTACACGGACCTTGTGAAGTTAGAATGTAGACAATGCAAATTTTCATTGAAAAATTATAACATAAAGCTAGAATAATAAAACCTGACTCAAAAATTTAAAAAGTTCATCTAATGAGATTGAAATAGTGTTGCGCTGAATTCGATAAGTTGATATAATGATATTAAAACAATATTGATTGGTTGCAGTGCTTGACATTTAAAGAAGCACCAGTTTTGTTTTATTTTGATCTTTTTATAATGACACAATAATATATTTTGCAAAATGCAAAAGGTCTGACCATTTGTGAGACTGAGAATTAAAATAGTGAAAGGGGAGTAAAATAGGTAAATATAAGAATACTAATGTGGGTTCATGATAATCGCCAGGATATAAATGAGAAAACAAAATAGGTAGTCACTTAAGAAAGGATGCCACAATTAACTAAACACTATTCCATTTCTCAGTTATTACAACCACCTACCCATTAAATGAGGTAAAAAAGTTACTAAATTTTCCACCCAAAAAATTATTTCCAAATTTATCAATACATGCGATATATATATATATATATATAAAATACATCTTTGGAAAATATGGGCCCCCAATATTGATAGAAGAAATAAGAATTTTTGTTTTGCTACAGTAACTTCGAGCACATACCTTGGGTGTCCTTATTTGAATAACTGGAACTGGTGGAGCAGTCACTGGGAACAGATTGAGCTTCATCCGTCTTATTATTCAAATAGACTTTCTTTCGCTTTTTGCGTGAAGCCGTATCAGGACAAGAAGTATTTGCTTGGATGCAGATGTCACCATCAAAGTCTAAAGATTGTGGCACATCAACAAAGCCGGCCTCTTCTTTTTTCTTCTTAAATGAAATTCCTTTTTTCTGTTGTTAGAAAATGAGGGTCAATGTGAGAAATAACTCACTTGAAAAAGGATTCACCCAGTCAATTCTAGATGCAAACTTCCAAAATATAGTTCCAACATTAATTGTAATGGTCAAAACAGAGAATAAAGTAGTGTTATCAAGCAAGCACCAAGTATACAGATCTATGGTGAGTTAGTCACTGATCTTTCAGCAATGTATAATGCATGCAAGCACATAAATTGTTATCAACAAAATTTGTTAGCAACTCCAGGAAATCCATTAAAAGCAGAAAATCTCTTTCCAAATTACGAGAAACTGCAAAGAATAACTTCATAAGCTAATTCTGATTGAAAAAAATAAAATTTAAAAATCTAGTAATTTCCGCATTCTCTTTCTAGCTATAGTATTTTGATAGACATCAGATGACTTAGAAGGCAACCAACTCATTAGTCTCCACTTGAACCCAGAAAAGAAAAATCAATTTCAGATACAAAATGATTAAAAAAAAGAGAGAATGGCCTGCTGACAAGAAAGTTTAACATTACAACACCAGTAGTTGCAAGTGTAACTTTCACGAACAAAAGTACAAAAACGTCCATCATGATTTTCTCTCTTCTCATCTTTCTAAGGATGTCCTATGACACGAATAATGGCCCATTAGTGTCAAAAAAAAGGACCATAAATAGGATGAGAATCATCTTACTGTCTATGACATACCTCTAAGTTCTTCAGTAACTTCAGAGCTGCTTGCGCCTTTGCATTTTTTCTAGTTTGCCCAGATCCCTCAGCGACCAGCAGATCATCTATCAGCTGTAACCTAAGCTCCGCATTTACGGTATCCCCCTTCATCACACAATGTTCTTTAAAGAAGTAGCCAAGTGAGTCACATAATTCTATGAGCTCACGGAATGGAGGTAGTTCAAGCTTATCAGGAGTCACGATGGGAGACAACAGTGGCTTGAAGATCTTCCAAACTTCATCCAGGTTAAGCTTGGTATCAATAAGTACTGCTCCAGCAATACTCTCCACCAAGTCTCCAAGTACCTATGACAAATTAATAAACAGCCTGCTCTAAGCATTTTACAGATAATCGGGGATTAATGAGGCATATGTTTAAGAATGTTGTTGTGAGAAATAGTGGAGTAAAAATATTATTGAATTGCGTATCTAAATTGTTACATGAAGACCCTATTTATAGACACTACATTGGAAACCTTTTCCAACTAGATTTCCTGTTCTTATTCCTATTCTAAGTAAGAAATACTTATTCCTATTCTAACACTCCCCTCAAGTTGGTGCATACAAATCATATGCACCTAGCTTGTTACAAATGTAATTAATACGAGGACATATGAGAGACTTGGTGAACATATCTGCAAGCTAATCATTTGACTTCACAAATTTTATAACAATATCTCCCGAGAGTATCTTTTCTCTGACAAAGTGACAGTCAATCCCAATGTGCTTAGTCCTTTCATGAAACACTAGATTTGATGCGATATGAAGAGCCGCTTGATTATCACACACACGTTCCATCTGATCAATTTTGCCAAATTTTAGTTCTCTCAGTAATTATCGTTTGAGCCAAACTAACTCACAAGTTGCTGTCGCCATTGCTCGATATTTTGATTCTGCACTTGATCGAGCAACCACATTTTGTTTCTTACTCTTCCACGACACCAAATTACCTCCAACTAAAACACAATATCCGGATGTCGAACGTCTGTCAGAGGGTGATCTTGCCCAATCAACGTCTGTATATCCAATGATATGCTCATGACCTTGATCCTCAAAGAGTAGTCCTTTGCCGGGGGCTGACTTTATATATCGAAGAATACGAACAACTGCTTCCCAATGACTATCACAAGGGGAAGTCATAATCTGACTTACAACACTCATGGGAAAAGAGATGTCTGGTCTAGTCACTGTGAGATAATTCAACTTTCCAACAAGTTGTCTGTACCTTTCAGGATTACTAAGTGGCTCCCCCTGTTCCCAGAAGAAGTTTAACATTTGGATCCATCGGAGTGTCAATAGGTCTACATCCCATCATTCCTGTCTCCTCAAGAATGTCCAAGGCATACTTGCGTTGAGAGATAACAATGCCTGATCTAGACTGAGCAACCTCAATACCTAGAAAATACTTCAATCTGCCAAGGTCTTTAGTCTGAAAGTGCTTACAAAGATGTTGCTTTAAATCGGTGATACCATCTTGATCATTACCGATGATAACAATATCATCAACATAAACAACCAAATAGATACATCGACCTGGTGCAGAATGTCGATAAAACACAGAGTGATCAGCTCCACTACGAGTCATGCAAAACTCCTGAATTACTGTGCTGAACTTCCCAAACCAAGCTCGAGGAGACTGTTTCAGACCATAGAGTGACCTACGCAATCGACATACAAGGCTACTAGACTCTCCCTGAGCAACAAAACCAGGTGGTTGCTCCATATAGACTTCTTCCTCAAGATCACCATGCAAAAAAGCATTCTTTATGTCCAACTAATAAAGAGACCAATGACGAACGACAGCCATAGATTGAAAAAGACGAACAGATGCTATTTTAGCCATAGAAGCGAAAGTGCCACTATAATCTAGCCCAAATATCTGAGTATACCCTTTGGCGACAAGGCGAGCCTTAAGTCAATCAACCTGACCATCTAGACCAATTTTGACTGCATAAACCCAACGACAACCAACAGTAGATTTACCTGCAGGAAGGGAGACAAGCTCCCAATTACCACTCTTATGTAAAGCAGACATCTCATCAACCATAGCCTGCCTCCATCCAGAATGAGAAAGTGCTTCACCTATAGTCTTAGGAATGAAACAGAGGACAAAGATGACACAAAGGCATAAATGGGGTGATGATAGACGATTATAACTTAAAAAGGTATAATGCGGGTTAGTATTTCGAGTAGATCGTATACCTTTTTGAAGTGCAAGCGGTGGGCTAGGTAGAGGCAAGTCTGCAGTAGGAGTAGGGTCTGGCGCATGACATGAATCATCTGGGACTAGGGTTGGACGTGAACGGCGATGATAAGTTAGTAGTGGTGGCACTGCAACTGGAGATGTAGGCGTAACTGTAGATCCCTCAAAGGTTGGCACAGGTAAAACTTGAGGTATGGGTAAGACCATAGAGACATCAGTATGATCAGAAAATGTATAGTAAGGTTGAGACTCATAAAATGTAACATCAACGGACATAACGTATCGATGAAGATCATGTGAATAACAACGATACCCTTTCTGAACTCTAAGTAACCAAGAAATACACATTTGAGGGCACGATGAGCTAATTTATCTTTCCGTGGGGCTAAATTATGTACAAAGCATGTGCTCCCAAAGACACGAGGGGGAACATGATAGAGATGTGACTGAGGAAACAGTATGGAATGTGGAACTTGAGTATGAATAGACGAAGAGGGCATTCTGTTAATTAAATAACAAGCTGAAAGGACTGCATCGCCCAAAAACGCAGCGAAACATGGGATTCAACGAGGATAGTGCGAGCAGTCTCTATGAGATGCCTATTCTTTCTTTCTGCGACACCATTTTGTTGAGGAGTGTATGGACAAGATGTTTGGTGAATAATTCCGTGGTGAGACATAAATTGCTGAAATTGGGATGATAAGTATTCTAAGGCATTATCACTACGGAAAGTACGAATAGAAACACCAAACTGATTTTGTATTTCAGCAAAGAAACTTTTGAAAATAGAAAATAACTCAGAACGATCTTTCATTAAAAAAACCCAAGTACATCTTGAATAATCATCAATGAAACTAACAAAATAATGAAATCCTAAGGTGGAACCGACTCTACTAGGACCCCAAATATCAGAATGAACTAATGAAAAAATAGACTCTGAACGACCTTCAGTACTACGAGAAAACGTAGCACGAGTGTGTTTCCCAAGTTGACACGACTCACAATCTAATGTAGATAAACTAGACAAACTAGGCTCCATCTTTTGCAGTTTGGATAGACTTGGATGTCCCAGACGTTTGTGAATTAGATCTAGGGAATCTATAACGGAGCATGCTGTTAAGGAATTTGAAGAGGTAAGATAGTAAAGGCCTTGTGATTCATGTCCTGTTCCAATCACTGTCCCATACTGCGGTCCTGTATGAGAAAAAAACATCGAAAAAAGTTATGCTACAATGTAGGGATTTCGTCAAACGACTAACAGATGCTGGATTAAAAGTAGAACCAGGAACACAGAACAGTCTAGGATGACAGAAGATAGGGCGACTTTTCCAACCCCTTTTGGTTTTGTCTGGATCCCATTGGCTAAAGTAATAGCTGGAAGAGATTGTGAATAAACAATATCGGATAAAAGTGATTTATTACCAGAAATATGATCAGAAGCCCCAGAGTCCACGACCCATGTTACAACAATACTAGATTGCGACACACAAGCAAAAGAATTACCTGTGACAGACACATCAGGTTGTGCGACCGAAACTACTTGTGGAGATGTTTGCTTATTTGCACGATACTGAAGGAACTCATCATATTCTATCTGAGCAATATGACCTTATTGGATGGTTGATTAGGTTGAGCACCATATGCTACTGGTGGAGATGACTGTTTACTTGCGCGATTTCGAAGGAACTCATTATATTACTTTAGAACAAGAGGATCATAACTGGGTGGTGGACCATGCAAAATTTGAAATATGTCACGAGTGTGTCCAGACTTTTGACAATGACTACACTTGGATCGAGGTTTCCCAAAACGTCCTCCCCCTCGCCGATTCTCCGTAGACTGATATGTACGCTATTCAAAGGTTTGAGATGCCAGAATAGAGGAGTCAACAATGGGTGATGAAAGGACTTTGTGACTAGGAGGTGCCGCATGACGAAGGAGGCGAGAGAATAATTCATCAATTGTAGGAACTGTAGGGCTAGCTAAAATCTGATCACTCACAAAATCATTATCAGGAGGAAGTCCAACAAAAGTAAGAACTAGAAACAATGTTTGTCTATGTTCTTGTTCTTTTTCCACATCTGTAGTTACTGGCATCAACGTGTCGAATTTCTCCATGACTGCCTGTCCCTGTCACAAGTAAGTAGACATGTCGGATTCTTGTTTCTTTAAGTTGGTCAATCGAGATATCACATCATAAAATCGAGAGATGTCATTAGTGTATAAAGCACACGCCTTTTCCCAAACTGTATAACACGTTTGGAATGGGAGAAACAAGGGCATCAATTTGGAATCAATCGAACGCCATAGGAGACTACATAATTGAGCATCGACTTTCTCCCAGTGTGCTTTGACTTTTGCATCTTTCTCACTAGTCTTTGCCTTATATCTACCACATAAGTCTTGTTCGTTAAGTGATCGTGCACACCTTGACCCTTGCATCACAATTCAACTGACGAAACCAAAGATAAATAGTTTGAACTTCCCAATAGAAGTTCTGAAGTGATTATAGGGCTAGAATTTTCAATCCCTATATTTTTAGAACCAAAAACATCATACCCAAAAGACATTATGCTAAATTAGTCTCGGGAACACCAAAAAAATCTTGATTATTGAGTCTGATCGTGGGAAAATTCAAATCTCGAAAAAAATTTGCCGGAAACAGTCTGAAAATAGCCGGAACCTTAATTCCGGCGATCGAATCTGGTCGGAATCAGAAAAAAATTACATAGTCAGCCTCGGAATGAAGAGGCGACTCAGATAGAAAAAAAATTGTCGACAAAATTGGAGGGAAAAAGTCACACGCGCCGGCGCGTAGGGCAGACCGTTCGCCGACGAAAATC
The DNA here is from genome assembly GCF_001406875.1 of Solanum pennellii. Classification (NCBI taxonomy): domain Eukaryota; kingdom Viridiplantae; phylum Streptophyta; class Magnoliopsida; order Solanales; family Solanaceae; genus Solanum; species Solanum pennellii. The sequence goes on along the minus strand of NC_028644.1, from coordinate 60,354,363 downwards.
CTACCGGCAGCGCGTGTAGCACTGGTTTCCGGTGGGGATGACTGGGCTTTGCTTGCCGGAAAATTTCGCAGCTAGTGGTGGTGTCAATTTTATTAAAACAGTGACGGAAAATAATAATTATCCGGACACCAACTAGGATACTGGAAAATATTAATTTTTTTTCCTCACAATTGCTCTAATACCATGTGAGAAATATTGGAGAAAATATTATTGAATTACGTATCTAAATTGTTACATGAAGACCCTATAGACACTACATTGGAAACTTTTTCCAACTAGAATTCCTATTTTTATTCCTATTCTAATTCCTATTATAAGAAATATTTATTCCTATTCTAACAGTTGTATCCTAGGGACACGTTCAAGTCTACTGTTGGCATTGAGATCAATAACATATGGTAACAGTGACATATCAGTGGAGCAACAGTAAAAGAACCTTTGGGGCTTTGTTTCCTTGGAGTGAATCGGAATTAGAGACTGACTTCACAAACAATGATATTTCACTTTCAAGACATCCAGAATGATGTTGAAGGTGGACATGAAGATTCCTTCTCACAGCAGCATAAGCGAAATTATCATTATTGACAGAAGCAGAACGCAGATCTGTTAGTTCCCCAGGATCAATATCTTTATGCTTCTGGTAAAGGTACCAGGTAACGAGAATGTCCAGTACTGAGTCGCCAAGAAATTCAAGCCTCTGTCACGGATTTGACAAAAAGAAAAAATCTAAGCTGACAACAATGTAATTTCTTAAGAGAAACATGTTTAATATGATGTATAACCAGTATCAATTGATAATTATATCAAAATTAGGGATTATTCTTCAACCAACCTGATAACTGTACCCAGCCTCCAGCTCTTGCACAGTAGCGTGTGTTATAGCTTCTAAAAGCAGTCCCTTAATAGAAAATTTATAGGCAAGCTTCAACTCAAGGTCTTCAATATCTTTAGCTTTAGGGGTATAAGAATAAAGAGATGCAGTATTGATCGCATCTTCTACTAATGAAGGTTCTAGCTCAGCTTTAACACCAAGCCATTTCATCAATTTGAGGGCAGCAACGAACCCACCACCAACGTAATATGCACCTATTAACGCTTCAACACAGTCAGATATAGTTTTTGAACCCATCCATCTGTGTCCTCTATCACAGTGCTTCCCAACTACTTCTTTGGGATCTTCAGTCAGAAACTTCTTGTCCAAAGGCACTTCTGAAGTTTCAACCCCGTGTTCACAAGGACAAAGCCACAGGGAAAGCTGCCCAGGAGCAGTCCATCGGCGTGGATCAAATGCGCCATCCCGTATATAACCCTGTAATTAGACAGGTAAAGCATGATTAAAAGCAGACGAGTGTAAAAGTAAGCTTCAGTCAAGTGGAAAGGATACAACATCCACGTTTCTTTGAATAATCATCAACAAAACAAGAAGGATTCCACTAACACAAGCAAAATAAATGTTGTCCTTGAAGACTATCCACGACTGAAAGAATGATATGTTGCCAAGCATCCACATCGAATTTGGACAAACTGAACCAAACAAAATAAGTTATACTCCCCAACCCACACAGACACACACCAAAAAGAAGAGCCCATCTCAAGCAAACCTGATTTTCAGTAAGCTTGTTTGCACTACCACATAATAGTGACGTCAATATCTTATACTCATAGTCATACCATACATCAGTGACCATTTTAGCTGGAGAAGGAAATATATGACACCTAGTTTCATCTTTACCTCAAGAATGAAGTTAAAAAATGAACTAGTTAAGATATTATATATTTACATTCTTGACTGGATTCAAGAAATTGTCTTCAAGTAGTTCTTTTTCCTGAAGTACAGAGACAAAGTTTTACATACCTGCAAATGTTGATTAGTTCCCAATTTATGGAGGGCTGAGTTACTAATAGCCTGTGAACGTTCATTAGATAGCTGCCCTTCATGCTTCTTGGGATATTTAAGGAAGAGGTAACAACTAACAGCATATTTCAGAACAGAATCTCCAAGCAACTCCAGACGTTCCATGGAGAAACTCTCATTGCATCTGAGAGTTGTAAGAGCTTCCAGAATCTGACCGTGAAAGACATTTAGTTAGATAAATGCCAAGTGTAAGTCATCTAATTAGCTGAGAAAATGATAGGACAAACCAATGAGCTTGATATATGTAAGTCCCCTGAATGGCTTGATATCTCTTTCCTCAACTGGCTAGCCAACATCAGGGACGCCAGGCGGTGCATTAATGATGGTAGCAAGTAGAAGGATTTCAAGATGTCTAACCGAATGTCAAAACAGACCAGAAGTTCTGGTGGCATGTGAACATTATTCAGTGGCTTTTTAACCACCATTGTACTATCTTTTGATTTCGGTCCACATGAAATACCTGCTTAAATAATACCCGAATATCAGATTCATGTAATCCGAAACACTTAGCCCAGTGCACTCACTAGGTAGCAGTGACAAGTTCAATGTAGATCAATTCTTTCTAGAGAACTCAGGTAGTACTTTAGCAAGTTGAGCTTGAAAGGTTATCTTCAAGTGGTGAACTTTTATTCCCAATTAAAAATGTAAAATGTATGATTGTAGAGATGATTTCACAACAATTTCTATAGCAGATGTTTACAAATTACTAATCACGCATGGATTCCAGCAGAAAGTCCACAACAGCCTAAAGTAAATTCAGTTGGATATACTACATGACCTAATTTATTTAAATAATTAAAGCTTTAGTGACAACGGCAAAAGAATAGCAGTATCTAGTATATAGAAAGAGATTATTAAGGTGCATGATAAGTCTTTTTGCAGTTGCTGAGATCAATTAGCCTATTGCAAGCTTCGTCCAGAAAACAGCAAATGCACACAGAAGAGTCAACACTGCTGATAAGATTTTAAAGTCTGGTGGGAGCTAGTGACAGAGCCTGCTGAGATAACAAAAGGAGATCATAGAGTAATATGAGAAGTTATATGTTGAAACTGGAGACCAGACTTAGAAATGAGAGAGTGCCCTATGATTGATGAAAATGACAATAACCAATTGATGACCCTTTTGAAGCACATGAAATCCTAGAAAGCATCAAAGCGTGTGCAGGGGGACAAGGCCCCTGGCCCAGATGGCTTCTCCATGGCTTTCTTTAGACAGTGTTGGGAAGTCATCAAAAAAGAAGTGGTGGCAGTAGTCCAAAACTTCTACAAGGTGATTGAGAAGAGAATAAACTACTTTTGTGGTCTTGATACTCAAGGAGACGGGTTGTGGAACTAAATGACTTTCAATAAGTCTAGTAATAGGAGTGTATAAGATAATTGCAAAACTATTGGCTGAAAGACTGAAGAAAGTGATACATAAGCTAGTGGACAAACAACAAATGGCTTTTATCAAGAATAGGCAGATCATGGATGCAGTATTGATAGCCAATGAATGTGTTGACTCTAGGGAGAGAGATAAACAATCAGGGATCTTATGTAAACGGGATATCTAGAAGGCATTGATCATTTGGATTGAAACTTTCTGATCAATATGTTGCAAAGGATAGGATTTGGACCAAAATGGCTGAAGTGGATTAGACAGTGCATAAGATCAACAGAAGCCCATGTGGCTTTTTCTCATCACACAGAGGTCTAAGACGAGGGGACCCTTTATCCCCTTTTCTCTTTATCTTGGCCATGGAAGGGCTGAGCAACCTATTTTAGACTGCAAAAGTCAAGGGCTGGATCAAAGTTTTCCAGTTGGGGAATAATACAAGTAACAACCTAGAGATTACTCATCTAGGTATACAGATGACACTAGTATTTTGTGATGCAGTAGAGGAGCAGATATTGATTTTGAGGGTCATCTTCAATATTTTCGAGGCTATTTCAGGTCTACACATAAACTAGAGCAAGAGGTTATCAAGTCAACACAATGATAAATATTGAAGACTTAAGCCAACAAACTAGAGGGAAATGAGTGAATTACCAACAACCTACTTGGGAATACCTTTGGGGGCTAAAAGCAAGTCAACAGAAATATGGAGTGGAGTAATTGAAAAGTGTGAAAGGAAGCTAGGAAACTGGAAGTGTCAATATTTATCTTCAGGTGGCAGAGAAACTCTAGTTAATAGTGTCCTGGATGCCCTTCCCGCGTATATAATGTCATTATTCCCTATACCAGCCAAGGTAACCAAGAGGACGGATGCAATTAGGAAGAACTTTTTATGGCAGGGAAACGAAGATTAAAGAATGAACCATTTGGTCAAACGGGAGGAACTGTTGTAAGTAAGAAAGGGGGTGGACCCAATATCAAATAGCTGAGTACCCAAAACCAGAGTTGGATGATGATTAGAAGAGAGTTGTGCAGTGTATTGTATGCTTCCTGTGATACTGTGACTAGAAGAGAGTTGTGGCAAGAGTTGAGCAACATCAATGAGGTATGCAGTGGCTTGTGGGTATGTTGTGGTGACTACAATGTCACAAGGTACCCAAATGAAAGATCAGAGGGGCACAGAATAACAGGGGACATGCAGGAGTTCACCGACTGAATAAATGCGATGGAATTCATGGATCCCCCTCCTTTGGGGGATCCTTTCACATGGAGAAGAGGAGATGGCCATAGCTCAGCTTATAGAATTGATAGGTTTTTGTATTCATCTCAATGGGATGAGTCCTTCACTAAACCAAACAGAACTTGTTGCCAAGAATAGGTTCTGATCATAACCCCATCATGCTTGATTGTGGGGAATTGAATTCGAATAAGTCATATTTCAAATTTGAACAAAGGTGGCTGAGGGTGGATGGTTTTGCTGACAAGATTAAGGAATTGTGGTTGTCTTTCAATATAAATGGCACAGGTTCTTACATCTTAGCTACTAAACTAAGGATGCTGAAACAAAAATTGAAAGATGGAGACTGACACATAAAAATGATTGGAAACATAAGGAGGAGGAAATCCTTCACCAGTTAGCAGAGATAGAAAAAACTCAGGAGCTGAGATTACTCTCACAAGATGAACTACTCCAAAAGGTTCATGTAGCTATGGAATTTGAGGAGGTTGATAAACAAGAGGAGATAGCTAGGAGACAAAGATCTAGAATACAATGGCTTAAAAAAGGTGAATAAACACAAAAAAAATTTATAGGGTTGCGACAGCTCATAAAAGGTTTAATTCATGACACAATGCATATGGCTACCAATCTGACAGGAGAGGAAGATAGACTAGTATGGAAGCGGGAGAGAGGAGGGGAGTTCACTGAAAAATCAGCATATAAAGTCTCAGGTCTACAGAGGTGCAGCATGCAAGAAGTCCCTGGAGGATGATCTGGAGAACAGAGTCCTGACACATGAGAACTTGAACAAGAGAAAAATCCAATCTATGTTCTAGATGCTATCTATGTGAAGAACAGGTGGAGGCAGTTAACCTTCTCTTTTTACACTACAATCAATTGTGGAAGATGTTCATCCACAAGAGGAAGATCAAGTGGACAATTCCTGGGAGAATTATAGAAGTCCTACAATGCTTGAACGGGGATGGAAATGCAGGAAAAATGAAGAAGAGATGGAGGACTGTCCCATCTTGCATTTGGTGGACAATTTGGAAGGAAAGGAATCAAAGATGCTTTGAAGGAAAACATAACAATATCCAGAAGATAAAGACATTCCCTAGTTACTATTTTTGGTGTAAGCAAGTAGGGATAAGAGATACTGAAAATATGTTAATGTTATTGACTTGCTGTAACTAGAAGATCTTAGGAAAGATGTAAGCAAAACTTTTTGGAGGGGGACTACACTTTGATGTGGTATACCTGTGGATATATAGAAGCAAATATTACCTTCAAAAAAAAAAGTGAGTGGAGTTTAATGGCTCCAAAGACCATCAAATGATCCTCACATCGGGACATGCAACAAATACAATCTGATTCATCTAGAGAACACACCTACTTATGCCTAAAGGCAATATGCATTTCTCAAACAATATCATTTGTTCCAAAAAGTTGACACAAATACCAGTGCACATGCTTTTTCACTGGACGTATGTAGAACAACTTTGTCGGTCAATTTGAATACTCTCTAACCTATCTCAAACTTGTTTAGAACCTAGTTAGGGGTAGAGATGTTGATCACTCCAATCTGATTGGGGATGTATAGAGAACATATTTTAAGAAGTAAAAACTGTTACATATAAAAAACATAAATGTCACAACAACATACCCGGTGTTATCCCATAAGTGGGGTATGGGGGGGGGGGTAGGATGTACACAACCTTACCCTACCTTCATAGCATATTAAAGCTAAAATACTAAAATTCTGTTTTTATTAAAAAAAAAAAAAAAAAAAAAATCTGTTTGCTAGTATGCTAGTATGTCTTAAACTTCTAAAAACGATATAAATTTTCAAGAGAGATGGCATATAGAGAACACTTGGAATGACTAGGAATCGGCAATAACTTGACAAACCTTCCTTTTTAAAATCCACGAGAAGATTGTATGCGTTATGGCTTTGCTTCAGTAGCAACAAAGGTTGTCCAGGATACACTAAAACAATCCCGTACCTAATAAACAGACAAAACAATATAAATATAAATTATGCGCGACTTCTCAAACATAAAACAAGAAACAGTAATTTAGGTTAAAAAAAAAGAATCCCACTTTTTATGGAAGTAGTCAGCAAAAGATGAGAACGGGGCTACAGTAGCTTCTGAATCTACTACGAAGGGGCTCTCTGCGGAAGAATTGGCAACAGCCTCCAGAACAGAATAAATTCTTCCAGTATGAATGGCCACAACAACCATGTCCATAATCTTGCTTCTTGAGATTGACATATTGGCAAAGTGAATCAAATCGGTTTGATCAATATCTTCCACAAATGATGCAGTCCTATCAACTAAGGAGTTCTTCCGTTTATCTTCAGATTTCTCCTTGCTTAACCACACATTTTTTTTCAAAAATTCTACAACTGAAACAGAAGATTCAATTGCTTCCCAATCAACTCTGTAGGGTTCACAACTTGAATCTAAAGGATCCAGCGGTAGAAGCAAGTACATGTTCGATGGCTCCCACAAAGATTTTTCTCTATCAAGCAGAAATTTCCTTCCACACGATGATTTAATAAATAATTTACCAAACAGCCCATTAAAGAATAGTTCTTGGAATATTTTTGCTTTTGCCACCTGACAATGAAAATGTTATACTGCTTATCAGATACGAAATGCAAATGCTAACATGATTGAATTATAAAAAGCTCATAAATAGTTTGACTAGGTTCCAACCTGTTGGGAATCCAAATGTACTTTCCCACAATGCGACACAGAGGATTCGACAAACTTGGAAACTAAGAAAAGCTCCACTTCCACATTTCCCACATCGTAATCAAGTTCTGATTGAAGCAAAAGGATAAAACTGGAATATTTCACTTCCTTGATGTTGCAAAGGAAGTTCATTTTATACACTTGATATACTTCTCCATTAGGATCATTTCCCCGTGACCCAGATAATGCACTAATACAAGCTGTCCCATGTAATTCTTTCAACTTTGTTGTTCCTAAAAATATGTTGATTAGAAAAAAATAATTATTTAATCACAATAAGTTGAAAATCCACATTGAGCATCTACCAGACATGACAGCAGATGCAGCTTAACGGTGGTCTAAATTTTAGAGTCTCTTTAAGGGTAAAAACTTTCTTTCTTGTTCCTTGATGTCTTCCATGACTGCCTACTTATTCATAAAAAAGAAATAAAATTCACTGAGAATGCATGTAGAAGTCTCCAATGATATGTGAGTTTTAATTGCTAGAAGGCATGAAAGATTGCTGGGTGAATGTAGATGCAGATTACATAGACGAGCAGACTACAAGCTAGGTTGCTGATTCAGGAAGTTGATTTGGTGAGCTCTGTCCTTGACCGTTGAGTTGCTTCTCTTTCAGTTAGACAATTTCATTCATTAATTCAATTATTCGTTTATCCAGCATTTGTTTTGGGGATCAGCTAAGAAATCTATGTCCTGTGCATTCCTCTTAGCGCTCCAGTAGAATCTTCACAGACGTATGTTTAGTTGGGTAATGGTTGATCACGTTACTCGGGATTATTTTAATTACATTCCAGTAATTATAAATTTTCATCTTTATTTGGATTATTTCAAGAATTGTTAGAATTGGAATTTCTAACAAAGAGTGAAATTATTTATTTTTATATGCATGAGGGGTATGTGATATGAAGGTACAGGTTAGAACAGTCAGGCCAGTTTACTCAGTCAAGTAACACATTGGGTGTCGGTCAAGACTTTGTTTAGAGTACGGGTCATGAAAAAAACATCTGGCTTCAAAGCACCTTTTGAGTTTGCCAAACACTGAACAAGCCAAAAAGTGTTTTTAAGCTGCTTGACCAGCTTTTGAGCCAATCCAAACACTCCCATTGTCCTACATTGAAGAAATATCTGCCTATTGTTTCTCACACCTAATAAAAGGTGTGTCCTTGTATTCTGTTATCATCAAGTCATTAATGCATCTCCGTTCTTTACAAATACTCTAAGAACCCGCGAGCAGTCATCCCTAAAAAAGTTGTTTTAAGATTGGCCGAATTTCGCCCACATTTCAACAAGAAATAGATTTGTTAACTTATGTATAACAACTTGGTAAAGAAGAATAGATAAAAGCACCTTGCCGAGTGCATTTCAGATAGCCTCTAGTCCCATTAAGTGCTGCTACAGTGTAATGTGATGAACTCAAAAGCAGAGAAGACAGAGGTCAGAAGTGAAAAGCTGGTTCTAGTTTACCTGCGCCTAATTTTCTGTCCTGCACATCAGAGCCACCTCGGGGAGGTTTTTCATTGAAAGGAAGAAGATGGTCATTGAGAGCACCAATCTGGTGCAGCTTCTTACATGCATCCAAGCAGACAAGCTGCCTTGATAGTTGAGAACTCCTGCATTCTGGACCAACAATCGTTTGGAGAGCTGCATTTGGAGGTAATGTCAACTTACACCGGTACAACTCTCCAGACAAAATGTACTGAAACACTGGCTTTGGAGAGAAGAACCTGTCGAGCGAAACAATTATCATATTTAGACGACAAACAGATAAAGATACCATCCTTTCATTTTATGCATACCCTTAAACTGGAATATGAGAGAAAAGAAGGGACATGTGAAGAAGTATCAAATTTTTGTTAAATGTAAAGAGAAGAACTAAAAGCCAAGAGAAACATTTTCACACAGCATGGAGCATTTAAACTTGATGACTCCCATGAGCAAACATTTACCGAAAGCACGAATCGCCCCTTGAAAATATGAAACATAATTTTGCTGTATGCTTAATACTGAGAGCAACTATGACATCCATAATCCATTGGCTGAAAATATAGCACCTTGTTGGTGAAGAAGTGTCTCCATGATGTACACCCACAAATTTATTTGGAGAGGATCCAGTAATTGAGGTTTTAAGTGGTAAGGGGGCGAAATTCAGCACAGCAGAGAGAGGAGGAGACAGACAGGTGAATCTGTACTAGACTTCTGTTTGTGTTTTCTATATGGATATGACTAAAAGGTGTATGCTTCATCTTGACCCTTAAATCAGGAAATGTTGACACCGCCAAATGATAGGAACATGACATAGAAATCTGATAAAATAATAGAGTACATCAAATATGAGGATCAAAATTAATATAGTGGTTAAACTTTAGTGGCAGTACATCATTAGTACACAGTAGTGAGTAGTCTGGAGCTACAACCCATAATTCCCTTTTCCATTATCACAGATTTACTGTTATAATTTTCTTTAAGTTACTTTCTCGCTTCTCTTTTTTCTTTTCAGATTAGTAATATGCATCTTAAAGAAGCGTAGAATATGATAAGCAGAAAACTTGATTTTTGCACACAAGCTGTATTGTTGTATATGACCCCTTGAATCTGTGAAGGCTTTTTGAATATGAAAACACTAGTATCACCCAACGATGGTCCAATATGAGATGTAAATAGACCATATCCAACCTAAACCCCATACACAAACCTCCTATACTCAGTTTTTTTTTTCTCTGTCAAAAATAAAAAAAAAACATACACAAACCTCCTATACTCAGTTTATCACTTCACTGGCTAAGTTGATAGGACATTGTATATAACAGGCCAAAGCATAACTTACTGATCCTAGGGTTCATGTGTGAGGCAGAAGGAACTGGGCCAGACATTGGAAGCCAACAGCTATCTAATACAAAATTTTGAAGCAAATATTGAATGAGGAAACTGAAGGTTGACCGTGATTAATGATAATAGCTTCAACCTAGATCCTGCTTGAACTCCATACCAAAACGATCACATCATATATCCCATCTGTTCTAGGATTAATTTCTATATCCTTCCAAAATGATTTGTTCATTTCCAAACGGCTCTGAGCAGGTAACAACAACAAAGCTCATTTTAATCTAATAGGGGATCCTGGATTCCAGTGTTAACCATAACTTGGTTTGTATACATAAAACAAAATGCACCAGTGAACACAATATTTAGTTGAAGGCATGAGAATCCATACTTATCTCCAGGGAGCATTTCACAATATTTAGTCAAGACACTGACACTAGAATCTGCAGTTACTGATGCTCCAGTTGCCTCCACATAATATGCTTTAGTTTCCTTCACAAGACAAGGTTTCACCACAGAATCATCAGGATCTCTCTTTATAGCTGTATCTGTCATAGAATATTCACTCCTAATAATATCGAACATCTGCTCCCTCTGCTTCTTGTTTCCTCTGAAATCATTCTGAAGGTTATATACTTGAAATAAATAGATTTATGAATGCCAAAATCGGGTCAGATATGCAAGTTGCTTCACCTCTCAAGCATAAGTATATACTGAGACTCAGTCTGACGAGCACGTCCCCTAGATTGGACATAACTACGAACTGTCTTTGGTAAATCAAATCGTATTACAGAAGAACAGTGTGGCACATCAATTCCCTCCTCAACCACATCAGTGGCAAATAATAAATTGACCTGTGATGATAAGGGAATAGGGGGGACATATAACATTCAGATCAAAGGTAGTTAAAGGGACTCCCAAGAAAGTATTTATGTCAAATATAATGTAATGTTTTATGTATATATGTAATTACCTTTCCAGAGAGAAAAGATCCCAAGGTTTCTTTTTGCGCTTTTCGTGTCAGAGCATCGACAGATGTGTTTGTTCCAGTCAAATATGCTATTGTGAAATGTGAAAACCAGGTCATTTTCTTCATAACTCTTTCAATTACCTTAGCTGTTATAATTCTTTCAACAAAAATGAGACAGCGTACTTGTGTGGCTTTCCTGCATCCATGAATCAGAACCTCAAGTTTGTGAAAGAGATACAAAAAAGATGCATCTAACGACAGTTACAAGTTTGTTGATAGAATCAGATGTCGAGTTCATTACCCAAGGAGTTGAAAAATTTCAAGAAGCACTTGCAGTTTTGAAGATATATGGCCCATTAACAGAGTTGCTGACAAGTCATATCCAACATCGAAGAGACTCTCACAGTCTGATGAAATAAGAATAAATCAACACTTGCAAAGAACTCAAAAGTTGGAATTTTTACTGTGTTACTATAGTAAAAGTCAATTCAGCTGGATTGAAAGGAAAATTCAAATGTTATCTACTATATAACAAACAAATATTAAAAAGTCCGACCAGAAGCCATTCTAGCAGTGTTCACACTGATTGCGCCATACAAGCATAACCAATCAATTGAAAATCACACATCACGGGAAACCGACCAAGTTACAATTTTATCATTGCTCAGAATAAATTGTAACACAATGATACTTAAAACAGTAATGGGTTTAAGTTTAACTACTTTTTTCAAGAACAAATAAGGACAAATAGATATCAAGAGAATGGATATAGCATATATAGCTGTCCTAGCTTAAAAAATTGTTTGACATAGGAAAAACATCTAAAAAAACATAATGATCTTGATCCACTAATGTCCATAGAATAGAGAGAAGGAGTAGCATATAGGGATAACAGATCTGTGTGTAAATAGAAAGAAATATGTAATTTATGGCATAATAATAGAGAGAGCAAGAAATGACCTCGTAATAGGTGGTCTATTCGAAAAAGAAAAGAGAACATTACCATACAATCAATGGAAGAACCTTTTGAGCTCCTGATACTAAAACATAATATGTAACAGATGCAAGGGAAACTGAGGAAACAAGGACTGAATGAATACTCCTACTACAACTACAACAACATACCAAGTGTAATCCCACAAGTGCGCTCTGGGAAGGGTGGTGTGTATGTAGACCTTATCCCTTCCTTGTGAAGGTAGAGAGATTGTTTTGAAAAGACCCACAGCTCAAGTAAAACAATTCAAAGCAGGTTTGAAAAGGAAATGCTGTAGTAAATAAGCCACGTTGAAAATAATAGAGAAAAGAACAATGACAACACAATACTACGATAAAACCAAAGCCAACGGAAACAACAAGTGGTAATTAAATTGCAAAGATAATAGAAGAATAGTAATAATACAACTGATAAGGAAAACCAGCCAATGCTCGACTGCCTACAAACCTTTTACCCCAATACCCCACCACCATACCCTCCTTTCTAGAAGCATGTCCTCAGTAAACCGACTTGAGATAAAAAGAAAAAGATTCTTGACAAGAAGTATGTCCACCCCTCACTCACTGCAACGAACCTTAAACCAAAAAGAATGGTAATTCAAGATCCACTAGCCGGATGATCAAATATGCAGGTTTGCAATTGGAGAACCCAAAAATGAAACATCAAAATAAAATTGATAAAGATAACAACAAACAGGTCAGCAATGGCCACATATCTGCATAAGCAATACATAGAACAAACTCAGGTACCTTGTGGCATTGATTCCTGGATAATTGACAATGCCTCCTCCAAAAAGTATCTATGTTGTAGAGAACTTGTCCTTAGAATCTCATTTTCATCTTTGTCATTAGGCACATTTTCCAAGCAGATTTTAACAGCCTATAATATGAGGGGGAGAAACAGCCAGAAATAAAAAATTCCAACATATATTAGATAGGTCTAAAAGAGTGTCAGACATGATATGCAGAACTGTTGAAGAAAACATAGAAATTGGTAGACATATCCACAGCTTAGAATATAAGTTCTGATAGTCCGGAATAGACCCAAGCTTAGAACCAATTAAATGTTCCATATGTAGCCATAAAACACAGGGATGCTGAGTTAATCAATTGAATGGAGCCCAAGCAAGCACATTTGTGCAACAGTGAAAAAGGTTTCAAGTACATTAATCGGAGAAAAAGAACACCTTCCATATGGTTTTGGTGAAGACTTAACTCTTTTAGGCTTACCTAATTACTTACTATGATTTGCTACTTTGGAAGATAATCCAATAGGTTTCCTAAACTTTCTATGAAGAGAACTACACTTCTGCTTTTGGACAGAAGATATTAGTGATAAATGATGGTAAGAGAAACAAGGATGCTCATTAATATAAGTTAAGATGAAAAAAGTAAAAGCACCAGCTTCTGTTTTTTTTTAATTAGTAAATGAGAAGGCAGATTTTGAGCTGGGATTCCATGAATTAACTCTTTGCAGAACCCATACCCGACAGACTCACAGGAATGAAGTGTTTTTCAGGTAAACAAGAGAAGATCTAAAAAGGGCAATCGAGCACAATTTGAAAGGAAAAAAATCCTTCTTTCCTTTTGAAATAAAATTATGTGTTTAGCCATAAAAAGGAATTCTTTCCTTTTGAATAAGTAAATTTTAGTCACAGATGAGCACTAAACTAGTGCTGCATATATGCACAAGTGGCTATGGTTCCAAGGACCTCAGAATATATGAAGCTACCCACTCCTTTGATATTCACATAGTTACACCTAAATTCAAACAATAAATCCCTCAAAAATTACTACTAATTTGCTCCTTCCATACGGTCTATGTGTTGTTAGTGGGTGTATGCAGTCAAAGTTGGCCGGATGGTGAAATTGAATGATTTAAGGCATTTGTTGTGGCCAAGGGTTATACTCAAACCTTTTTTTTTTTGAAACTGATAACATTTGTATTTCATTTAGTACTTAGGTAGTACTGAAAAAACATATTTACAAAAGCAGAAAGGACGTATAATCTATCCAAAAACTGAATTAAATCTTAATGGATCCTAAAACATCTATGATTGACTCAGATACATTGGAGTAGATATTTGTACACCAAAAGCAGAACAACAAAATACACTTAATCTTTACTTCCTGCAGGTTGATGTTCCTATTCTCAAAACATCTCTCGTTTCTCTCCCTCCATATAGTCCACCAAATACTAGCAGGGATCATCCACCATCTTTCTATGTTTGTATCCCCAACTCCAGCCATCTCCCAACTGAATAGAGTCTCATCAATCTTGCTAGGCATACACCAAGATATGCCTCTGAGATTAAGGAAAATCTGTCACAGCTGCTCAGTAAAGTTGCAATGTAAGAAGAGATGTCTCACTGTCTCATTAGCCTTACCACATAAGGAACATCTGTTGCATAGAGAGATTCCTCTCTTGGCCACATTATCCAATGTCAAAACTGCTTCATTGGCTAGTAGCCATGTAAAGCATGCCACTTTGTGCGGCACTTTAATCCTCCAGATTTGCTTCCAAGGCCATTTGTACAGTGATACATTCCTTCCAGTGGCTAAAATTGCATTTGTCTGCCTTTTCTATCCATGGTTGTTCGTAATTGGCCTTTTTATTAGTTGGACATCAAGAATATTTTTCTTTTTTTTATTTTATCAAGTGATAATATTCATATTAATAGGGCATAAAAAGTGTTTGTATACCAGAAGTACACAAAGAAATAGAGAACCTCACAGCTGAACATGGTTTTCTACAAAAGCCAGTGAATCCTCTATACGTATAGAAACTTTATGGGTGCATCAAAAAGAAATAAGAGCAAATAGACTATTTCTCAAATTAGCAGAACATTTCTCTACACCCTCAAAAGCTCCCCTATTCCTCTCTCTCTCTCTCTCTCTCTCTCTCTCTCTCTCTCTCAATACAGTCACATGAGTGCCAAGGGAGCAACATCCCCTTTTCTGCTTCTTCTCTTCGGTCTTCTAAGGGCCTAACTAACGTTGAGTCCTTCACAGTGCTCGGCATCACCCACTCAACTCCAAAAGTCTCAGAATTTCCCCCACAAAGAAGAGGCTAACTGACAATGTAATAAAAGGTGGTTTACGTCTTCTCCAAATACTTTACACCTGAAACACCAATTGACACAAGTGATCTTTCTCTTCCTCAAATTCCCCAATGCCAAGATTACCACCCTCACAGCTAACGAAGTATAGAAACAAATTTTAGTGATATCCTGGGGCTTCATATCTAACTGTATGGAAAAGTCGATTCCTCCCTAGATAGGAATTTCTCATAATAAGAATTCACTGAGTAAACACCACTTCTTCCAGTTACCTGTCTTCATAAATTAACAGTATCCATAAAACCTTTTGTTGGTGAAGCAATACTTTGAAATTCTCTAACCTCCAAGTCTTGAACATTCCTCCTAAACCTCAAATCCCGACAAACTTTTCCCCCTTGCATACTCCATAAGCGATGGACTGACATCTTCTTTTGACAAGAGATGTTAAACATACTAGGAAATGTGATTCTCAAGATGTTTTGCTCTGCTATGATTTTTAGGATGACAAAATATATGGAGCAACCACCTGATTTTGCAGTGGTCTTCTATGATGATTGGGCTGGTCTTTATATAGTCCGAAATGGTTCCTTGAGCATGGTTTGGTAAGTTCATCATGGTTATTCAGGAATTTGACACGAATACTGACATTTTGTATTCTATCGACGCACTGCTCCAAATTTGTGTATCTATTTGCTTGTTTATGTTGATAATATCACAGATAATGATCAGACTTGCTTGTATATTTAAGTTGAAGCAACATCTCTTTCAGAACTTCCAAACAAAGGCTTTAGGCATAGTGGAGTATTTCCTAGGCACTGAGATTGCTCAGTCCAAATCAAAAAATTTCATCTCACAACGCAAGTATGCTCTATACTTTCTTGAAGAGCCGGGAATGATAGAATGTAGACCCACTACCATCCCATGGACCGGAATGCATCAGGGGGGAGTCCCCCCTCCTGGTTGGTAAGTAATTTACCTACAGTGACTCGACTTGATATTACTTTTTCGCTGATGTTGTAAGTCAGTTTATAAACTCCCAATGTGATAGAATTAGGATGCATTAGTATGTATTCTTAGATACATAAAACTATCCCCAGGGAAAGGATTAGTCTTTGAGGATCGAAGCCATGAGCAAACTATTGGACACACAGATGAAGATTAGACAGGATCACATTTTGATAGGCAGTCTACTTGTAGATATTGTATTCACGTTGGAGGTAATCTGGTGTCTTGGCAACACAAAAACAAACTGTTGTTGCACGTTCTAATACAGAAGCAAAGAGTCGAATGATGGATGTGGCAACTTGCGAACTAGTTTGGATAAAACAATGCTTAAAGAATTGAAGTTTGGACAAATTAACGAGACTGAACTTGTGTGTAATGATGAAGTTGCTCTTCATATTGCATCGATGCCTGTTTGATGAGAAAACTAAGCATACTGATCAATTGTCACTTTGTGAGAGTAAGGATACTCTCAGGAGACATTCTCACAAATTCCTGAAGTCAAATGATCGGTGTGCAAACATTTCGCCCAAATCTCTTACTGGTTCTCGAATTAATTACATTTGTAATAAGCTTGGTATGTACGACTTGTATGCACCATCTTGAAGGGGGAGTGTTAAGGATATTGTGTACATAGTTAGAATCAATCACATAGATATCGAGAATTCAAATTCTGCGGCCTTGATTATACATGCTTATTCTATTTCTCGCAGTGTCCAGTAAAGTAACAGGTAGTAAGATCATAATTTATGAAATGGACATCCCCTCTTAAGTCAGGCAGAGAAGAAAATCAGTTGGACAAAGACCAATCCAATCTGAAAGTTCAAGCTTCAAAATAGATAGAACCAGCTAACCAAAAGTACAGCCAGTTTTTTTAGTTGTTAATAATGCATTTCAAAGTGTCACGTAGATGAATTAATATTAGTTGGATTCAAACCCTGACTAATAAAGTGCTTCTCATTGCTTCATGTAAGAGAGGCCTAAGTGTTTCTTACTCTTAACAGAAAGGAATGAATAATTTATGCATATATATATTTGTTAATGTGTATGCTTCAATAAATAGAAACAGAAAATGAAAGTAATCTCACCATAGGTGGAGCTAGTTGCACGCCTTCCCTTCAATTAATTTGTATATAATTACCAAGAAATGAAAACAAATAACAGATCATGAAACCTTAATCATACCTCATAAGCACAAATGATGCCTAGATTTTCCAGGCAACACAATATCTTTGCATAACAATTGGACAATCTCTTCCGAAGCTTCTTATACATATCATCTGTATCTTTGTACTGACTTGGCAGTGACAGTTTCAAATCAGCTAAAGCAGCATCAAACTGTTCATGAAAATGTGGTGAATTAAGTACAAGAGTTTAGAGAAACATTCTATCACGTCATGTTCCAAAGAAGCATATTATTCATATGGGAACTGTGTCAACAAGTATTGCATAATGCAGAAAAGCACTCAAGATTACTAGGTAAGCAAATCTTTACCAATATCTTAGTACATAAACAAGGGCATCACTACATCACTCCGGTAAATGAGAAGAGAAAAAGTAAGACAGAAGTTTGAAGTTTATGGACCTGAACTTAACATTCCTGGAGTTCAACAAAACAAAATGTCATTTAAGTTTTGAAAACACCACCATTCAAACCTACTGCAAGCATAGAAAGAACTGTGCAAGGAACACATGAAAACATCAAGATATTGAGGACCCTTATCATTCAGTAAACTTCAAGCACCCAAAACCATCTAGTAGGTCTGCAATAAGACCCCATCAAGAGAAGTTAAGATTGTGAGAAATATATTGGAAGAATATTATTGAATTGTGTATATTCATTGTTACATTGAGACCCTATTTATAGACACTACATTGGAACCCTTTTCCGACAGGATTCCTATTCCTATTCCTATTTATATTCTTATTCCTATTCCTATTGTAAGTAGGAAATACTTATAAATACTTATTTCTATTCTAACACTCCCCCTCAAGCTGGTGCATACAAATCATATGTACCTAGCTTGTTACAGATGTAATTAATACGAGGACATGTGAGAGACTTGGTGAACATATCTGCAAGCTGATCATTTGACTTCACAAATTTTGTAACAATATCTCCCGAGAGTATCTTTTCACTGACAAAGTGACTGTAAATCTCAATGTGCTTAGTCTTTTCATGAAACACTGGATTTGATGCGATAAAAATAGCCGCTTGATTATCACACACAAGTTCCATCTGATCAATTTTGCCAAATTTTAGTTCTCTCAGCAACTGTTTGAGCCAAACTAGCTCACAAGTTATGTCGCCATTGCTCAATATTCTAATTCTACACTAGATCGAGCAACCACATTTTGTTTCTTACTCTTCCACGACACTAAATTACCTCCAACTAAAACACAATATTCGGATGTCGAACGTCTATGTGATCCTGCTTTCGGATTGATTCGATTCCCCCGCTTGCCCAGGAAATGAGTTGCGTAGCGGTTACCTTAGGGTTAGGGAGGGAATAGCCTTTCAGTCTACTAGCAGCAATTCCATAGCTACCTGAAAACACACTTTCTTTTTTTCTTAAGCATCCCGCCTATTCCTTAATGTTAGCTCAGACACTAGGCAATAGAACGAAGTTAGTTCCTAATTCCCACAGGTTTTGCAGTGCTTCTTCTACCCATCTTGGTATCGGGCATCCGGAATCAGTATCGTTAATTGGCAATTTCTCTCTTGTGCCATTAGCGAATCCCTTTAGAGGAGTTGCCCGATCATCCCTTGCACTTCGGTTCGGGACTCTGAATCGATCAATCGAATGGGAAAACACCTTTCCTCTTTCGCTTTCTCTCCACTCCTGCTCCTGTGGCTTCCCTTCCGGGTTCATTTCATGCCCCCTCCGGTTACTCTGTCCCTGGCATCCCTTCTTACCTTTGGAATGTCGTTGATCTCCGCCTCATTCCCGATCTCCTCGCTAAGCTTTTCTTCTCTCTCTAGGTTCCATTAATCAGCGTCTGTATATCCAATGATATTTTCATTGCCTTGATCCTTAAAGAGTAGTACTTTACCAAGAGCTAACTTTATATATCGCATTATACGAACAACTGCTTCCCAATGACTATCACAAGGGGAAGTCATAAACTGACTTACAACACTCACGGGAAAAGAGATGTCAGGTCTAGTCACTGTGAGATAATTCAACTTTCCAACAAGCCGGCTATACCTTTCAGGATTACTAAGTGGCTCCCCGTGTCCTGGAAGAAGTTTAACATTCGGATTCATACGAGTGTCAATAGGTCTACATCTCATCATTCCTGTCTCCTCAAGAAATAACAATACCTGATCTAGACTGAGCAACCTCAATACCTAGAAAATACTTCAATCTGCCAAGGACTTTAGTCTGAAAGTGCTTAAAGAGATGTTGCTTTAAATTAGTGATACCATCTTGATCATTACCAGTGTTAACAATATCATCAACGTAAACAACCAAATAGATACATCGACTTGGTGCAGAATGTCGATAAAACATAGAGTGATCAGCTCCACTACAAGTCATGCCTAACTCCTAAATTACTGTGCTAAACTTCCAAAACCAAGCTCGAGGAGACTGTTTCAAACCATAGAGTGACCTAAGCAATCGACATACAAGGCTACTAGACTCCCCTTGAGCAACAAAACCAGGTGGTTACTCCATATAGACTTCTTCCTCAAGATCACCATGCAGAAAAGCATTCTTAATGTCCAACTGATAAAAAGGCCAATGACGAACGGCAGACATAGATAGAAAAAGATGAACAGATGCTATTTTAGCCACAAGAGAAAAAGTGTCACTATAATCTAGCCCAAATATCTGAGTATACCCTTTGGCAACAAGGCGAGCCTTAACTCGATCAACCTAACCGTCATGATCAATTTTGACTGCATAAACCCAACGGCAACCAACAGTATTTACCTGCAGGAAAGGAGACAAGCTCCCAAGTACCACTCTTATGTAAAGCAGACATCTCATCAACCATAGTCTGCCTCCATCCAGAATGAGAAAGTGTTTCACCTGTAGTCTTTGGAATGGAAATGAAGACAAAGACGACATAAAGGCATAATAGGGTGATGATAAACGATGATAACTTAAGAAGGTATAATGTGGGTTAGTATTTTCAGTGGATCGTATAGCTTTTTGAAGTGCAAGCGGTGGGCTAGGTGCAGGCAAGTCCGCAGTAGGAGCATGAACTGGCGCATGACATGAATCATCTGGGACTAGGGTTGGACGTGGACGACGATGATAAGTTAGTAATGGTGGCACAACAACTGGAGATGTAAAAGTAACTATAGATTCCTCAAAGGTTGGCACAAGTAAAACTTGAGGCATGGGTAAGACCATAGATGCATCAGGATGATCAGAAGATGTATAGTAAGGCTTAGACTCAAAAAAGGTAACATCAACGGACATAAGGTATCGATGAAGATCGTGTGAATAACATTGATACCCTTTTTGGACTCGAGAGTAGCCAAGAAAGACACATTTGAGGGCACGAGGAGCTAATTTATCTTTTCCTGGGACTAAGGGCTAAGTAATGAACAAAGCATGTGCTCCCAAAAACACGAGGGGGGATTGGATAGAGATGTGACTGAGGAAACAGTATGGAATGTGGAACCTGATTCTGAATAGAAGAAGAAGACATTTTATTTCACAAGACGTAAGAACTGCATCTCCCCAAAAATGCAGCGGAACATTGGATTCAAGGAGAAGAGTACGAGCGGTCTCAATAAGATGTCGATTTTTTCTTTGAGCTACACCGTTTTGTTGAGAGGTGTATGGACAAGTAGTCTGGTGAATAATGCCTTGGTAAGTCATAAACTCCCGAAATTGAGAGGATAAGTATTCTAAGGCATTATCACTATGAAAAGTACGAATAGAAACCCCAAACTGATTTTGTATTTCAGCAAAGAAACTTTTGAAAATAGAAAATAACTCAGAACGATCTTTCATTAAAAAAACCCAAGTACATCTTGAGTAATCATCAATGAAACTAACAAAATAACGAAATCCTAAGGTGACTCTACTAGGACCCCAAATATCAGAATGAAATGATGAAAAAATAGACTCTGAACGACCCTCAGTACTACGAGAAAACATAGCACGAGTGTGTTTCCCATGTTGACACAACTTACATTCTAATGTAGATATAACTAGACAAACTAGGCACCATCTTTTGCAATTTGGATAGACTCGAATGTCTCAAACGTTTATGAATTAAATCTGGGGGATCTGTAACGGAGCATGCTGTTAAGGAATTTGAAGAGGTAAGATAGTAAAGGCCTTGTGATTCATGTCCTGTTCCACTCATCTGTCCCGTACTGCGGTCCTGCATGAGAAAAAATCATCGAAAAAGGTTATGCTACAATGTACGGCTTTCGTCAAACGACTAATAGATGCTAGATCAAAAGGAGAACCAGGGACATAAAGAACAGAGTCTAGGGTGAGAAAAGATAGGGGTTTGGCTTTTCCAACCCCTTTTGGTTTTGTCTGGATCCCATTGGCTAAAGTAATAGATGGAAGAGATCGTGAATAAACAATATCGAATAAAAGTGGATAACAGATACTAATTGCGACACACAAGCAAAAGAATTACCCGCAACAGACACATCAGGTTGTGCAACCGAAATTACTTGTGGAGACGTTTGCTTATTTGCACAATACTGAAGTAACTCATCATATTCTGCCTGAGCAATATGAGCATTATTGGATGGTTAATTAGGTTGAGCACCATATGCTACTAGTGAAGATGTCTATTTACTTGCGCAATTTCGAAGGAATTCATTATATTCCTTTAGAAAAATAGGATCATAACTGGGTGGTGGACCATGCAAAATATAACATATGTCACATGTGTCCAAGTTTATGACAATGACTACACTTAGATCGAGGTTTCCCAAAATGCCCTCCCCCTCGACGATTCTCCATAGACTGGTATGTACGCTTTTCTGTGGTTTGAGAAGCGAGAAAAGAGGAGTCAACAATGGGTGATGAAACTTCTTTGTGACTGGGAGGTGCAGCAAGAAGAATCAGACGAGAGAATAATTCATCAATTAAGGGAACTGTAGGACTGGCTAGAACCTGGTCACGTACAGAGTTATGGTCAGTAGGAAGTCCAGCAAGTGTAAGAACTAGAAAACAATGTTTGCCTTTGCTCTTGTTGTTTTTCCACGTTTGTAGTGATAAGCATCAATGTTTCAAATTCCTCCATGACTGCCTGTACTTGTCCCAAATGAGTAGACATATCGTATTCTTGTTTCTTTAAGTTGGTCATCCGAGATAATCACATCATAGAATCGAGATATGTCATTAGTGTAAAAAGCACGTGCCTTTTCCAAAACTAAATAACATGTCTGGAATGGGCGAAACAAGGGCATCAACTTAGAATCAATAGAGCGCCAAAGGAGACTACATAATTGGGCATCCACTTTCTCCCTAAGTTGCGCGGACTCTTCATTTTTGCAGGCGAACCCGTCTCGACACGACTCTGGTGCGGGTGCGGGTGCGTGTCGGATTTGGTCAATCGAATCCGGACGCTTTGACCGCAGCCGAGAAAAGATTGGGGAAGAAAAAATCAATTTCCGACGACGTAAAGAGTACAAAGCTTGAAAAAAGTACAGAGAAGAGAGAAGAGAAAATTATTTTTATGGCGACAACGCCGGCAAGTCGCCGGCGACATCGCCGGCGAAAGAGAAGAAGAGTTGACAGTTGAGAAGAGAGAAGAAGAAGAGTTGAGAAGAGGAAGAAGAAGAGTTGAGAAGAGATGTACTTTTATTGAAAGTTTCAAAACCCTTTTTTCTAGGATCAGCTTTTTTCTTGGAAGTTGGAAAAAGATTAAATATTAATTTTTTTTTAATATTGACTTGTTATTTGGAGTGTGGAAGAGCCACATATAAAATCAATACAACTTTTATTTTATTTACTCCATTTTAAAGTTAATAAAATCAATACAGCTTTTATTTTATTTTAAGGAAAGTTGAGGATATAAATCATGTAACAAGAATATAATTCATTTAATTTATGAAAAAAGTATCTATGAATTTATAATGGGATGAAATACATCCTTTCACTGTTTTTAAAGAGATTTTACCTTTATGAATTTAAATTAATTAATTTTAATTAAAATTTTTGAATAAACTTTATATAATTAATCAAAATTATTGAATTTCTATATTAATGATTAATATTAAAAAGTATAGCTTTTAAAGAGAGAAGAAAAAACAAAGGGAATGCACAAAGACAAGACGAATTATGATAGAATATTTGAAATTTATCTTCGAGGATTCAAATTCAAATTTAATCATATTAATATCAATATAAATATCACATAAATCTAAATTTAAATACGGTCTCAAATACTATAAATCATTGAATTAGCTACTCATTTGTTTATCTCTCGTAAAGTTGGATTGACTAGAATTTATCAAGACATAATAAGTAATAGATTAGAAATTAATATATATATATATATATATGTATATATATATATATATATATATATTGCATCCTTTGTCCTTTTACATAGTAAATCAAATTTAGCAAATCAGCTCAATTTTTAATATATTTTTTAAAATTTTAAATTATTAATTATTATAATTTATAGTATTAAAAAATTAAATAAAATTTTTATAAAACTTGTTGTCATCTTGAAAAATGAACAAATATTACAATTTACATGTATAAAGAAAATAGAAATATAAATATTAGAAAAGGAGAGAAAGGAACAATATTTCGAAAGATAAATATTTTGTCCATATAAATTGGACAAATTGGATTGAAAAATGGGATCTAACAATATTATAGAGATTTTTATTTCAAAACCGCTTTATGTGTAAAAAATTACTTACATGAAATAATTACTGATTAATATTACTACTATTATGTAAATATTCCTAAATAAATGCTAATAATTTATCCAGATCATGTCACATTACTCACTAATCACTTAATTCTTCATATCAATACAAACGCTTTAAGGATCCTGTCTTACTAGATCTTTTGATTCTTTCTATCATTACAAGTTTCGAACTATCGAAATACTAGAAATATGTATAGATATATATAGTTTCACGCACAATACTATGTCCAAATCAAGGATCATGTCTCGCTAGATCACTTAATTCTT
>NC_028644.1:60327826-60329299 GCF_001406875.1 Solanum pennellii | reverse complement strand
AAACAAGCCTCATTGGAGTATGGATCCTTTTGTAGCGGAAATGGCTATTTTAGTGAGCCTCATGTGATTGACGCTATGATGTATGAAGATTCTCTTTCTTGGTGGGCAAATCACGGGGTCTCGGCTCCACTTTTGCAACAATTAGCTTACAAGTTGCTTACTCAACCGGCTTCTTCCTCTTGTTGTGAAAGAAATTGGAGTACATATTCTTTGATTCACAATATCAAGAGAAATAAGTTAGCAACTTCAAGAGCCGAAGATTTAGTGTTTGTACATTATAATCTCCGATTGTTGTCTCGCAAGAAAGAGAAATATATAAATGGGCCAAGCAAATATTGGGATGTTGGTATGTCTATATTTTCTTCAATTATTTAGTTTAAATGGTGTTCTTTTCTTTTTATACAAGATCTTCTAATATATTTATTCTTTTAAATTTATTTTAGGTGGAGATCGGTTTGATATTGATGAGACAACTAATGATCTAACCGAGCTTTCAATAGATGACCCTCAAATTGAAGGTGTGATATTTGAGGAAGAGTTTGAAGATTTGGAAGAAGTTGAAGAAGATGTGGAAGAGATAGCTAACTTAATTAAATAACTTGATAATTGACAATATTTTGTTGTTATGTTAATTTTAAGTTATGAATTAAGTTGAGACAATCTCTTGTTTTTTGTTCAATAGTATGTTTTACACTTTTGCTTGGTGTATTGAATATTGATTAGTAATTATGAATATCTAAATTATGGATAAATATCTTTGTGTATCTCTTGAATTTTAATAATTGTAGTGTTTTCTTAACTTTTCACTTTGTTTCAACTTTCAAGAGTTATTACTATCCATGTTCTAAGGTTAGTTCTTCTTTCCAATTTTTATTGATTCTTTTAGTTATATTTATTCTATTGTGATTTGTAAATTCTTTTAATGTTTAGTTTCTATTTTGTTGTGTCTTTGTAGGAAGAGTGGAAGAGTAATCTCATCTTGAAGAACAAAAGATAGAATTCTACAAAATACATGTAAGTTTATCACAATATATCTCTCAAATTTAGAATATCTTCATAACTATATTTTTATAATATTGAAATTTTTAGCCGTATCCCCGCACCCGTATCCATACTCGAATTCGCACCCACGAATCTTAAAATTTGGATTTCGCCGAATCCGACTCTCGGATTCGCATCCGTCTCGGATACCCGCACCCGAGTCCGAGCAACTTAGCTTTCTCCCATTTTGATTTGGCTTTTGCATCATCGTCACTAGACTTTGTCTTTTCATCTACGACACAAGCATTGTTTGTTAAATGATCTTGAACACCTTGAACCACAACTCAACTAAAGAAGCCCCCAAGCTAAATAGTTCAAACTTCCCATTAACGGTTCTGGAGTGATTGTAACGCTTGAACTTCCATCACACTTGAAAGACATTTGTTTTTGTTTTTTTTTTGTTTTTTTTTTTTTTTGGGGGGGGGGGGGGGG
>NC_028644.1:60300596-60327645 GCF_001406875.1 Solanum pennellii | reverse complement strand
TTTGGGGGGGGGGGGGGCTTGAAAAGAGTAAGAAACTTGCTGAAATTGCCGGAATCTACCTACAATGGCCTAAAAGTTCTAATTTTGCCGAAAACTTGCCGAAAATTGCTTGAAAATTATCGTAACCCTAACTCCGGTGATCGGATTTGGAGAAAACTGCCCAGGTTCTTGTGGAAATACAAGGCGACCCAACGGAATAAAATTGCTCGAAAAAAAATGACTGGAGCAGCACTCACGCACCGATGCGTGAGCAGATCTCACCGAAAAATTCCCACCTCCGATCGGCGCGCGGGGACGCGTTGGAGGGTATTTTATGGGGGGTCTGGCTGGGGTTTGGTCGCTTGAGCTTCCCGAGCCTCGTGACGGTGTTGTCTTTTGCACAACACTTTCAGAATGAAAGATGACACAAATCAATCCTACCGTCTTCACCGAAATTTGACACCGGTGACTTGAAATTCTCACCAATGCTCTGATACCATGTAAGAAATATATTGGAAGAATATAATTGAATTGTGTGTATTAATTGTTACATTGAGACCTTATTTATAGACACTACATTGGAACCCTTTTCCGACTAGGATTCCTATTCCTATTCTTATTTCTATTCTTATTCCTATTCCTATTCTAAGTAGGAAATACTTATAAATACTTATTTCTATTCTAACAAAGATAATACCTACAGACAATTCCCAAAAACTAAACCCAACTCGCAAAACTTTATGTTTTTTTCACTGTCTTTCCTTTTACCATAACATGTCAAGTAAAGTGTCCACAATGCTCCCTGCTTTTTGTTAATGTTGAGTCCCACATCAGAAGGATGATGATCTGGTCTCTTTATATGATCTTTGGCAATCCTCACCCCTTTGAGCTAGATTTTGAGTTGAGTTAGGCCCAAAGATTACAGAGTATTTGTGGGGAACATCAGGCAAGAAAATTTAGTCAAGACAGTCTTTGTGCATCAAATTTTGGCAACTTTCTTGGGTTGTTTTGTGTCAACTTCATGTTGTCAGTATTGAACGAAAACCAACACCACCACGGGGTCCCTCACTCTCCTGCAACAATAACCCACAAAACCCCACAGATAGAAACCATTGCACGCGCTCCCACATGCCATCAGAAGCAATCTTCTCTGGCGAGATTTACATCATGCGGCAGACGTGTGAGCCAGTTACCGAACACCTTTTCGATCAATCCTGTTTCCTATCAGGGTCATCGGGATATTCCAAGCTCACCCATACAATTTTCTTCAAGTTCCGATAACTTTCAATATTTTGGTAGATTTTCTGGCAATTTTTCAGCGAGTTCCAACAGGTTTTCCAGCTTGTGAGTCCTTCCATTGAGACAGTAGCTGGGTGTTCCCTTTTTTGGTCAAATTTTCTTGAAGTTCTGTGTCGGGCTTCATGTTGCATTGATCTTGTGTTTTATAAGAGGACCAAGCACGTCAAAATTGACTATCATTTTACCAAAGAAAAATTACTGTCATGATACACTATCACTAAGTTTGCCTAGTCAAACGACAAACTTGCAAAATATTCACCAAGTTCCTTGTTGGTGATGAACTAATTATATATATAACAGGTTAGCTACATACGATATATATACACCAACTTCAGAACAGCAGTTAGCTATTAAGAATGTACATATATAATAACATGTGAAGTCTCCTATTGGATGTGTATATTGTAAAATGTGCATATATGCTTTTAGGTATAAGAGAATTGTCTTTGCACATTCTCTTAATTTTTCTTTCCCATTTCTAAACGTTTACTTCTCCCTCAAAATAATATTTTGTTCATAGTGAGCAATGAAAAGAGGTTGCCCTTGATTTCAAAATCTAAAGAATTGGGGATATGAAAGAAAAAATAAGCATTAAGAGCCAAATGGAGATAGAGTAAAATGTAAGGGCTATATCAGTTATTTAACAATAATATCCTACACTGTCCTATTTGATATGATATCTGCATATGGGCTTTTACCTTTGACCATGAAAATTCCAACTTTGCCTTTAATTCTGTATTTGAAAACACTATTGGATCATAGAATTTACAAGTCTCCTTAGCAGAGGGAACAAATTCATCCAGCTCCACCCTGTTCTCGAGTGTATATACCTATACAAGAAGAAAAACAATATACTGATACATTAGGAACCACCACTCTAACTAGGGCTAAGAGACCAGCTACCCACCTGCAATAATGTGACAGGGTTTGCCAGAAGATTACCTGGGAATCAAGAAGACTTTCAAGTTCTGATATTTGCTCCTCGCAATCTGCTGAAGATGAAACACCTGATCGAGCGGGTATACTTAGTAAATTTACAAAAGATCTAAACCCATATCACTTTAGAACAAACTAAGACAACTGAAATCAAAATTATCAGCATATATCCATATCAAAAATTTGGAAGGATGACCAACCAAGCTTAGGCATCTAAGTTGCTCAGACTCTTCACTTCGGTGCCGCACCCGTGTCGGCACAACATGGGTGTGGCTGTGGCTGTGGCTGTGGGATTCGTACCCGATTTGGTCAACCAGTTTTGGATACATCGACCAAATTAGGGTGAAATTTTGGACAGATTTAATGATTTCTATAATCAAAACTTTTCTTTTATATATAAATTGAAGTTGATGAAAATGGAAAACGTTTGTATATATAAATTTCTATTGCCACCCCCTACCCTTTATCTTCTTTTTTTTTTTGAAATAGGTAAGTTTGTATTCTTCTGCATTAAGGATATGCTGACCAACACCAAAAAGTTAAACTACAGTCTCCCTATCAGATCTATAATCTGACCAATATCTTCTATACATAATTGTTTACATCAAAAGAGTAAAGATACAATACAATTCCATTTGACTTTATGAATGGAATTGGACCTATCTTCGAAACATCTGGCATTTCTCTCCCTCCATTCGGACCACCATATACATGAGTAAATCAATCTCCACCATCTCTTTTGGCTCTTACTTTACACCAAAAGAGTAAAGATCCCTTTCCTTTATCTCTTTCCAAGATTCTCCTCTTGATCCTTATTTTCTCCTCGAGCTCTCTACATAATATCTCATAATTTAGGTTTTATAACTCTATTTTTAGTCATATCCCCGCACTCGTATCCAGACATGGATCTGTATGCCCGAAACCTAAAATTTAGGTCATAGAGGATCCGACCTCTAGATCTGCACCCATATCAGACACCCACACTGAGTTCGAGCAACTTAGTTAGGCATAGCAACGGAAAAGAAAGTGAGTGATTTTGAGAAAGAAAAAGTCAATACAAAAGCTCTAAAATGTGTATAAGAAACTCTTAGACCAGTTAAATGACAATGCGTCTCGGATAGTTTTTTAGAATCATTGTATCTCTCTTTTTTAAGAAAGGTAACACTACATAAATCTTCACCACAAAAGCCATATTTACAAGTTCAAAACAAGCTTAGTATACATCCTTATTCTTCTAATAACAACAATAACATACCCCGTGTAATCCCACAAGTAAAGTCTGAGGAGGATAGAGTGTACACGGACCTTATCTCTACCTCATACAGATAGATAGAGAAGCTTTTCTTATAGACCCTCAGCTTAAAATTAAGCATTTCCAAGCCGTTTGAAAAAGGGAATACAAAAATGACAGTAGAAACACAACGAAATAATGTGAAATAAGAGTAGTACACAACAAACACCAAGGAAAGAACTGTAATTACGACAAAATAATGTGATAACCGAAGCACAAAAAACACATGTGATAAATGAAATCAAAAAACAAGAAGCTATGAGAATAGTAACAATACCACTGGTAAGAAAGAAAGTCCAAGTACGGCCATCAATCCGATCCACAGTAAAGCAAGAGCATGCTCAACTACCAACTAACCTTCTACCCTACATTGCGCCTCTAGACCCTCTTATCTAAGGTCATATCCTCAATAAGATTAAGATGTGTCATCCTGTCTAATCACCTCCCTCAATACTACTTCAGCTTGCCTCTATCTATCCTATACTATCACTGCCAACCTTTCTCACCAACGAGGCATCTATACATCTTCTTTTCACATACCTAAACCATCTCAGTCTCGCTTCCCTCATCTTAACCGCTGTGAAAACCACTCCCAACATCTCCATAATATCTCCATTCCTAATTTTATCTCTCCTAATATGCACACACATCCACCTCAACATTCTCCTTTCCGCAACTTTTATCTTCTGAACATGTGAATTCTTGACTGGCCAACACTCTGTCTCATACAATATACTTATCTAACCACCACTATATAGAATTTTCCTTTAAGTTTTGGCGGTACCTTCTTAACATACAAGACTCTAGAGGTGAGCCTCCATTCGCCCATCTCGCACCAATACAACATGTAAAGTCATCGTCGATCTCCTCATTACCTTGAACTAAAAGACCACAGATACTTGAAATAGCCTCTCTTAGGGATGACCTGAGCAAAGTACAAATAGCAGCCCTCGACCCCCAGGTGGCCTACCGTCCCACAAACATATAAAGGCGGCCTACCTTTCTTGAGCAATCGTCTTCGCTCGTTGGCAAACTGCCTTGATGCATGCGTCTATTTTGTTGGGGTGACACTGGACTGCTCTTCAATCTTCCAGAATCACCACGCGTGAATCATTCTGCATGAGCGCATTTTCTTGCTTTCCTTTTCTAGACAAGTAACAATTTTATTCAATGAAAACTTAGCCATCCCAGAAAAAGGTGCTAAGTTGGAAACTTTACAAGCATCTAAAAGGTGCTTAAACCTTTGCCCAAAACCCTATACAAATTTGAAGACACAATTGGCCTCAGAACTCGAGATCAAAGATTTAGGTTAGTTGAAATATTTTCTTGGCATGGAAGTAGCAAGATCAAAAGAAGGTATTATGGTGTCACAAAGAAAGTATGTACTAGATTTTCTAAAAGAGACAGGCATGAGTTGTTGTCTTCCAGCTGAAACACCTATTGATCCAAATATAAAATTTGGGGAAAAAAAGAAGTTAATTTTGGTTGACCAAAGTCAATATCACAGACTAGTGGGAAAGTTGATCTACTTATCACATACTCGACTTGATATATCTTTTGTTATAAGCTTAGTGAGTCAATTTATGCACTCTCCGAAGGAGGAGCACCCAGAAGCGGTGTACAGGTTGGAGGATTCTAAGATATCTGAGAAGTTCACCAGGAAAAGGATTATTTTTCAGAAAAGGTGAAGATAGAGGCATTGAAAGCTTTACAAATGCAGATTGGTCTGGTTCTACTATTGATAGGAGGTCTACATCTGGGGAAATCCTGGACTTGGAGGCATTGAAAGTTTTACAGATGCAGATTGGGCAGAATCTACTATTGATGGGAGGTCTACATCAGGATATTGTTTATCTGGGGAAACCTCGTGACTTGGAGGAGTAAAAAGTAAATGTTGTAGCCAGTAGCAGTGTTGAAGTTGAATATCGATCTATGGCCCATGGGATCTATGAAATGATTTGGCTCAAAAAAATGATGGAAGAACTAAAAAGGTTGTTTGTGTTACCAATTCCGCCATAAGTATTGCTCACAATCCAATCCAACATGAAAGAACAAAGCATGTTGAAGTGGACACACTTCATAAAAGAGAAGATTGAAGAAGGAAACGTGTGCATGCCTTTCATCACAACAAATGAGCAAATTGCAGATATTTTCACACAAGGCTTGTTCAAACCAAACTTTGAAATTCTTGTAAGCAAGTTAGGCATGACAGATATTTACATGCCAACTTGATGGGGAGTGTTGATTTGTAAATATCTAAGTGTGATCAGATCTGATTTTGTAAAATTTAAATTGATCTTATAAAACCATATCTGTTATGATATTGAATAGGTTAGGATATTAGATCAATAAAATCATCCCTTGATTCTCAAATCTGCCACAACCAAGGGATTTGATTGCCAGTTAGTTCAGTTTTCTACACTAAAAATATGTATATCTATGAATGAATAAGTTTGTACAATTTTGGTACCAAAACTTACAACAGGGAATGCCAAATAGATGATTAGAATAAGACATAAGTCACACAGCTTGTACCAATTATCCAATCAGAACACACCTATCACTTTTAGTTATGCTACCTCTCCTGATATTCTTCATAGTTGTTTAGGACATCCAACGGTCTTTTTTGTCTGTCTTCTTTAGAGTATGAATCATGTCAGCTTGGAAAACACTCACAACTCTTTTCTGAAATAAATTAACAATAGGGTTGTATCTCCATTATTGTCCTATCAGATATATGGGATCCAAGTTGTGTCAGTCTACTTCAGATTTTAGTATTATCACTTTTGATGACGAATATTCTTAGTGCACTAGGTGCACGCAAGCTGGCCCAGACACCACGATTATCAAAAAAATAAAATAGATTTGACTTGTTTTCTATCTTTCAAGTCTTTTGTGTTGAAATTTGTAACCAGCTTAGTGTTTCTATAACGAAACTAACCAGTGACAATGCACAAGAATATTTTTCTTCACCTATCTCTTCCCTTATGCCTCCACAAGATATTCTACGTATATCATCTTGTGCATTTACTCCTCATGAACATGGGGTTGTTGAACATAAAATAGGCATCTGATCGATACTTCTCGAACATTAACGATTAACGCTCATGTTGAGCTTCGCCTTTGGCTGATGTCATTCTGACAGTTTGTTAGCTAGTCAATCGCATGTTTTCTTCTATTAACACAAGAGTTCTCAATATTTTATCAGGATCAACCTTGGTTTCCTCTATGTCCATGAGTGTTTGGGTCTAGGATCTTGAACCAAAATGACAAACTTCAACCAAGTCCATCAAATATATCTTTTTGGGTACTCTCGTCCCAAAAGGATAACAACTGTTATGATCCTACTACACATAAGTACTTTGTCTTAGCAGATGCAACCTTTTCCGAGATGTATCGTACTTCTCACCAAATTCACTAATTCAAAATGACATCCCCACGAGTCTTGATGTCACTTTTCTTTTCATTCATATAATATTTACTGTGAAAAGTTAAATGATTGCAAAATTATACTTGTGCACTTGTTACAAAAGGAAAATCATGTAGGAATTAGCATGTAACATTACCTACTTCATAAAATATTTTACTACTAGTTAAACTATGGTATGACATAAGATACTTTACATCGTGTCTATTATATATGACATACAGGTTTATCATTTATCTTTACATGTTTATATTAGTTTATCCAAAAAAGACATACATTTTTACAGGTATGTATCATGCAGAAAAATCATAAACTTCGATAAATGTAATCAAGGATAAGTAGATTAGACAAACAACAATAATCATATATCTATGAAGCAAATATATTACATCAATCCATGTAAGTAAATAAGACCTTTCATACACATCCTGAAGAACCTCACAAAAATGTGCTCAAGCAAGCTCATAGAATAACTAAGTGGAAGTCAAAGACTCCGGTATATATACCAAGTGATTCAAGCATTTCTTTTCTTAGCCTAAATAACAAGAAATTATTTAAGTTAATATAAATATAACAAACAAAAGCAGCCACCAACAAGATCTTCGGTCAGCTCCTCAATAAAATTGAGAACTGATTACATCCCACTACAAGGTGATGCAAGTATGCACACGTGCAGACATGTGTATAATTTCAGTAGGCAATTTTCTTTTAATTTTTCATGGAAGTAAAACAAATATAAGAGAATAAATATAGTACATTAGTAAAACGAAGAATATAATCAACAGATGGCAGAGGAAAGGCAACAATATTCTTCTATAATGAATGTGAAAAATATCGGAGAAGAATATTATTGAATTGTATCTCTACATTATTACATTGAGATCTTTTTCTTGATCCTACTCCTATTCTAACAATAAAAGACACAGTGAACGCAAAAACTAATGAGGAAGTGAAGAACGAAAATGGCAAAGTAGCAAGAGCTATGGCATGTAAGAAGTGGTTAAGAACAGCAAAACTCTTCCACTCTATTGCACTTAATCAAAAAAAAAAAAAAACAGAGATCTCAAGCATCTAATTTCACTTCTGCAACATTTACACCGATACACGTAAGTAAAATTGTATCAAAATAGAAAATGGTGAGCAAAGCAAGAACAAAGATCTCTTCTATATCTTTTCAGATAACTCAAGTCACCAGAAACTTAAATATTTGTCACTAGAGCTATCATGTGACACATTGATAATTAAAGAAAACACAGAATTCCACAGGTCTAAATCACAGGAAAGAAGAAATGATTGGGGGGATGGGGATTACTGCACCCTTTTTGTCATAAGCATTACAGAATTTATTTTGCCTTGAAACACCTTTATCCATGTTTTAGTTATTTATTTATTGATGTGTGAGTGATTTGGGAAAAGAGAAGTAGGCAGAGCACGAGGAAGGCCAAAAGTTACCTTTTCTAATCACAGGGGAAGCAGTCATCCCAAAAATCTTCGATCTTTTTCTGGAGAGATGATAGAATTCCTTGGTTGATTATAGAGAGTGCACGGGAGCATGTCCAACATGATAACGATAAGATGAGAAAAGTTTGAGAAGAGAAATAAGGAAAAAGGCACATGAAAGAAGTGAGGCTTACCTTCATAATCCTAGCATAGGGATGGTTACCACTGGCACGATGGCACTCGTCTAGTATCAGAAAGCACACTGTATCAAATTTTATGTAACCCTTTCTCAGTGCATCCAAGAAAATTTGGGGAGTCATAACCAAAACCTATAATAAATGCATACCAATA
Organism: Solanum pennellii; assembly: GCF_001406875.1. NCBI lineage: Eukaryota > Viridiplantae > Streptophyta > Magnoliopsida > Solanales > Solanaceae > Solanum > Solanum pennellii. The sequence continues at coordinate 60,318,922 of NC_028644.1, read as the reverse complement.
AAATATTTAAAGCCCATCCATAAATTACTCTAAAAAGCATAGGTAGCCTTGCTCAAGAAGAAGTCAACATAAAGAAAAAGATCGCAGAGGTTTCAAGCCAAAGTAGTATGACAGAGTCCAATGTTGGATCTGATAGTGTCTACAATTTCTAGTTGGATGTAGACTTAGAAATAGGATCACTCTCACCCCAAATTTTATCTCCTCCAAGCACATAAAATGTTGTTTTATTCTAACCCAACCCACTTAAGAGACCAACAAAGTTGCTTTTATGGATAATGAGAGAAAGAATGTGTGCCAGACTCACAAATAATCTAAATGAGAGGTAACAGAAGACTTGTGTAATCTCGTATGATCAGGATTCATGCATGCACATTTTTGCTAACTAAGATTGACTACTAAACAAATATCTAATTTCTGGTAGCCAAGAGCGATCACACGAACATTTTTTACATGTGATCAGCAAAGAAATTGGTCAGACTAGTCTGAAATTCTATGTGGCTTAGACCTGATCAGCGAATTTGGCTTAAATAGACTTTCGATCAACCTAAGATGACAACTAACATGCAGAGAACATTGAGTGTGGCACTAAATTTAAAATATTAAGTGTACAACCAGAAAGCGGCATGCTAGGCACAGAGTGTTCGAGTTAAATACGTTCTTGTGTAGACCAAGAAATTTAAGCACTGAAATCATAAAAATCAGAAGGGCTGATCATTTGACATTTTTTTGTCATTCATCAACAAGTTACTGCAGTGCCCATAACCTCAATAAGGGCAATAAATAACTTCTACATAGAAATATTTGAATCATGATAGTCGAAGAGACTATTAGGTTTTGGGGTCACTTTCATTGTCAATTAGGCTTTTCCTTCGTATACCTTACTTACCTCGACCTAGCGAAGCACAACAAAAAAAGGCAGTCTTCTTTCTCTGTATTCAACCAAGAAAAACCCTTCCACCTGGATTCGAATCCTAATACTATTATTAAATATTAATTTAATAATAATAAAGAAATATATCGACACAAGATCTTCTAAATCTTCAGATGGCAATTCCTATACATTCTCTTCTATTTGATTACGTGTTCTATTCTAAATCACTAAGAAAAAAATGAAAATAAAGACCTCCTGATTCTATTTATAGAAATAAATAGAAATCTTTAAAGAATTTCTAATTAAAGAAAAAATAAGATAAGTAATTAATTTAGAATTCCCCGTCGTTAGAGAAAAAAACAAGAGAAACAGGAGAATTTGTCGACGAGTAATATATAGTTAGAAGGTTCTACTAACTAAATAAAATGGAAATAAAATCGGATTCCAGTCGATGAATCTTGCGATGAGATATGCCCTACAATAAACCAATAAACAAAGCAAACTGGGCAGAATATGAAGATTTATGCATAGTGTAACTTGACCTATTTAAGGGATTTACTTCAATGATCAACGGAAGCTCTTTGATTCTTACACGTGACTATTTGTCAAATGATAATATCTTGACTACAGAACTACAGTTGAGCTAGTCATCTTGTGATTGTAAAAGTTAACTTTGCATGGCACATATCGATTATCATACAATTATTTCAGCACAAACACCTTCAGTACAGAAAACCAAGAAAAGGGGAACCACTTACATCATTATCATCAGTTTCTTTTTTCCAGGATTCTGCATTCCATTCATCAACTCCTTTGGCCCCATAATATTCTTGAACACCAAGGTGTGTATGATGTTGTATAACCTCATATTGCTGCAATGATGTTGTAAATAAACAAGGATTAGCATCATCAACAATTGAACACATTCCAAAGTACCAAACTGATACAGCTCAAACTCAAACTTTAAGTTGATGCAAATCATTTAGTGCTCAAAACCCCTCTAAAGTTCATAATTTTGGGAAAAGGCATGCTCATTAAGGAGTTTAATTTATACAGCACAGTGGAAGCTCTAAAAGTTTTGAGTTCTTGAATTGGAAACAAACAAATTGCTTGTTCCAAGCTTGCTGGCAAACTGGATATGGGTCGGACAAATTAGGGTTACCTACAGTTACATCCTGGCATTGTTAGGAATCAATTCGATCACTACTCTCTTTTTCTCTCCTTTCATATCTTTTAGAGACTTCTATTTGTGTATAGGAACTAGGAATACACCAATCCCACTGCTTCATGATTGGGCTTGTCACCTCAATAAAGTGGGTGAGAACCATGAGGCCTCAGGTTGAAATCACAATAATGACAAAAACACTAGGTGATTTCTTCCCATCTTTCCTACCCTTGATGGACAGAGTTATCAGGTACCTGTTGTTGTTGTTGGTGGGAGATGGCAGGTATCCGTGAAACTAGTCGAGGTGCGCGCAAGCTGGTCCGGACACCACAATTATCAAATTTATATATTCCTTCTTTTAGTCAAAGTATCATACATTCATACTCCAATATATGAACATGGTTTAATGAAGTCATTTCTCAGAAAAGAGATAAAGACAACAGAGGGGCAGGAACATAATCCGCTGAGTTTTGCACTGTACACCACTAGCCCTAAAGGATTTCTTGGTTATTGGATAAACAAAAGGAATAATAGCAGTAACAATAATATTATGAGACAATGGCAGTGAATCATGCTTATCTAGAGACATTTTAGCAAAGTAGACATCAAAGTGATTGCATTCCAGCTATTCCTTCCATGGTTAGCATGTTTTGTTTACAACATACCATTTCGATTTAACTAAGCTGACAGTTGTTCAATTTGGCCAACATGCAGATTGTCAAAATTAAATTAAGGTCTTACAGTATTAGCTGGTAAAATTGGAGAAAATTCTTTACTAATTGAACCTTTTTTATTAGTCATTAATAAAGTAATTGTTATGATATTTCACATACAGGTTCAAGAAAAAGGAAAGAAAGGAAAAGAAAAAATTGTAAGGTTCAAGGCAAAACAGGTCAACACTTAAAAGAACTCCACTGAGAGACATGCTTGCTAAGAAAAATAAACACAATCATTATTTGTCTTTTTATTTTTGGAAATCCACTCCTCAATTCTTACCTGGACTCCTCAAGCTGAGGAGTGAAAATAGATACCCTATTACGTTACCAAGCAGAATAATGACCCATATGGAGTTGGACCTTGGAAGTATATTAACAAGCTAAGGGAGGAATTCTTCCAAGAGGTGTCCTTCAGGCTCAGTTAAATTTTGGAAAGATAGATCGCTTAACAATCAATCTCTAAATGTCTCCCACCCTGTTATTTACTGGATAGTCTCTGATACCGCTTCCTCGCTTTAGAAAGAATTTTCAGGACTGGGAGCTTAATGAGCTCTTCGATTTTTTCAGAACTCTAGAAGGAGCCTCAATGACCTCTCACTTGCCTGATAGCTTAAAATGGGGCAACTCTGAAAAAGGAATATACGCAGTGAAGGAAGGATACCACAAGTTGTGCTCTTCAAATGACATGATAGACCAGAGGCCATGGAAACTGATTTGAAGACTAAATTACCCCCTAAAAACAAGTGTTTCACCTGGACTACCCTCAGGAATGCTATCCTAACCTTGGACGATCTAAATAGGAGGGAACATCAGCTCGTAAACTGATGATTCATGTCCCTCAATATCCTGGAATCGGTGAATCATCTGTTTCTGCACAATCCAGTGGCAGCAGCTCTTTGGAATATATTCATTTCAATAGCTAGTATCAACTGGATTCTCCCACAGAGTGTCAAAGAAGTAGTTGGAAGATTTTTTGATAAAGTAATTAAATGACATTAGAAAGCATCAAAAAGCACCGTGTGCAAGAAAGCTGCTCCAAACAGAAAATATGGAGCTAGCTTGGCAAAAACTTGTGAAACAGTCAATAGGGAACCCTACTACTCTACTGTACTAGAGATAGGGAACTAACAAAATCCGAAAGGTTATCCACACTGTTTACGTTGGCAAAAAAGTGCCAGCTAATAAACTAACTAGACATTGGGCTTTAAGAGTGCATAAAGAGGTTGATATTCCATTAAAGCATATGTTGTTTCTCTCTTTCCATATGCTCCAAAAAATGGTTGTTGGGATCATTCTCCAGATCTTTCTGATGGATTTGTCAACTTTCCACAGTATCCAGCTGGCCTAAGCATCCTTCATGTTGTAGGGCATTACCCATTGTAGGCCAAGCATAGAGTAGAAATAATACCATAAGCTAATTGTTGCAGGGCAGTGCAAAAAAAGGTGATTAACACTCTCATTGGTTTGCTTGCACATGACACATCTGTTGATGAGGATTACACCTTTTTTCCTGAGGTTGTCTTGTGTTAGACATGCTTCCTTCAAGGCTGTCCAGGTGAAACAAGAAACTTTGAGGGGTTGCCTAGTTTTTCAGACATGTTTCCAAGGCCAAATTAGTTGAATGCCATTCTGGGAGCTCAAATTTTGTAACATTCTTTCACAGTGTAGGTCTTCTCCTTAGAATTACCCCAAAGAATCTTGTCTTGATCTTCGACCACCAGTGTAGTGTTTTGCAGAGTTTCTAAGTGGGAAAGGAGGTCATTGATCTCTCAGTCCTGGAAGTTCCTTCTAAAAATAGGTGTCCAATAGTTGTTGTCTCTGTATTGGGCTATAGTTGCTTCTTTATTGGAGGTTATCTGGAACAAGGAGGGGAAATAGTCTTTTAGCCTAGTGTTCCCAAGCCATTTGTCTTGCCAAAATCTGATCTTGAGTCCATTACCAGCCTTGAAGGATTGTCCTCGAAGAAATTATCTTGGAAACTGCTTATGTGTTTCCAAACCCCAACACCATGGGGTTCAGTGCTTTTCATTGGACACCAGTGATCTTGAATGCCATATTTAGCCTTGATGATGTCTCTCCAAAACCCAGCCTCAGTTTGTCCATATCTCCAGAGCCACTTCATCAGTAAGCTCTTGTTGTGAAGTTGGAGATTTCTGATTCCCAAGCCTCCTTGAAACTTGGGTTGAGTTACTGATTTCCATTTACTTAGAGAGTACTTGTGAGTGAGATTATTTCCTTCCCATAGAAATCTCCTTCTGAGCCTATCCATTTGTTTCAAAATTGAACCTGGTATCGGAAATAGAAACATGCAGTACGTAGGAATACTATCTAGTACACTGTTGATGAGAGTGAGCCTACCTCCCATTGAGAGGTACTGCACTTTCCATGTAGCAAGTCTCTTTTTCATTTTTTCAATAACTCCATTCCAAATTTCAGAAGATATAAAACTTGCCCCTAGGGGAAGACCTAGATAGGTGGTGGCTAACGACCCTATTTTGCAACTAAGTATGCCAGCAAGTTCCTCTAGATTGTCCACCTGATTAAGCGGATATATAACACTTTTGAGCATGTTAATATAAAGTCCGGAGATAGCTTCCAAAACTATAAGGGTGGTGTTTAGATTGGAGACTTGTTGCCTGTCAGCTCCACAAAAAAAGAGAGTGTCATCCGCATAAAGAAGGTGAGAGACATTGACAGTGGTGGCTGGATTGCTGCCTACTTGAAATCCTTGAATCCATTGAAGTTCTTTAGCCCTAGCTAGCAACTGAGATAGTCCTTCCATAGCCAGAATGAATAGAAACGGAGAGAGTGGATCCCCCTGCCTCAACCTCTTTTGAGTAGAAAAAAATCCAACTGGACTTCTGTTGATCAAAACTGAGAACTTCACTGTTGAATGCAGAAGTATATCCATCTTATCCACCTATCACCAAATCCTATTTGTTTCAGTATGTTGACTAGATAGGCACAGTTAAGTTGGTCAAAGGCTTTCTCTATGTCCAATTTACATAAGATCCCAGACTCACCACTCTTGATTCTCTATTCTAGCACCTCATTAGCAATCAAGGATGCATCAGTTATCTGCCTTTTCTTTAAAAATGCACTCTTATGCCCCGAGACTAAAGAATTCATCACATTTTTCATCCTTTCTGCTAGGATTTTAACCAACAACTTATAGACACTACCTATGAGGCTTTTAGGCCGATAGTCTTTAAGCTACAGAGCACCTTTCTTCTTTGGGATTAGAGCAATAAAAGAAGCATTACAAGACCTCGCCATTTAGCAATTCTGGTGAAAGAAATTGAAAGCGACTAGTATATCCTCTTTAATGAAACACCATGATTTTTGGAAGAAAGCCATGGTATAACCATCAGGTCCTGGGGCTTTGTCAGGGGCACAAGCCATAAGAGCATTAGAGATCTCCAATTCAGTGAAAGGAAGTTCAAGTTCCTCCTTTTCTTCCATACTAAGAGTGGACATGTTCTCAAAAACAGCTGAGGCTCTCCAGGATTCAGCTTGCTTGTATATTTGTTGATAATACTCCAGAATGCCATTTTTTGTATCCTTTATCTTCAATCAGTTCATCTCCTATTCTCAGTCTGTCAATGGAGTTACCCCTTCTATATGAATTGGCCATTCTCTGAAAGAACTTTTTGTTCTTGTCCCCCTCTTTAAGCCATAAGCATCTAGATTTTTGCCTTCATGAGATCTCTTCAGTTGTTGCAATTTGTTGAAGTTGCAGTTTCAGATTCAAGGACTGTGTTTTCTCTTGTGTTGAAAGGGTTCTGAGTTCAGCTAAATGATCCAACTTCCCCAATTCCAAAAGAGCTTTAGTTCTTTGGGTTTCAATGTTTCCATACACCTCCCTGTTCCACTTAGAAATGTCTTTCTTTAGGTTTCTGAGTTTCTGCAACAGCACGAAGTCTGGGGTTCCCTGAATAATGTAGGACTGCCACCATCCTTTTATCATATCAATGAAGCCTTCTGCTTGAAGCCACATGTTCTCAAATTTGAAGTAGGATGGTGATTCCTTCCAATCTCCACTTTCCAGGATGATGGGTTTATGATCTGAAAATACTCTTGGCATTGTGTTTTGTTTGATAGCCCTGAACATCTCACTCCATTCTGATGAATAAAGAAACCTGTCAATTCTTGAGGCTTGGAGTGTCTCCTCCCCTGTAAATTAGTATAGTTTTTGTTATATGTCTATTCTAAGGCTTGGAGTCTTAGAGAAGTTGATAGCCCCATCAAGAAGACCTGGCAGATGATCCCATCATGCATTTTTTGGTGTATTAGGAAGGAAAGGAATCTAAGATGTTTTGATGGTGTCTCTAGTCCAATTAGCAGTTTGAAATCCTTTTGCCTTGTTAACCTTTTCCATCGGATCAATTTATCCCCTGTAAATTATATATTACCCCTCTTGGATTTCATTAGCTCCCTCAACATGGCTTAGCGACCATTCTTTTGCTTGTGGCTAACTCCCTCATTAGATTGGTGTTTTTGTTCTCATGAGTTAATCATGTTTTGTGTATGTAATTTGCATCTCCTTCATGCCTTTCTAATACAATATCTTACTTCATCAAAATAAAAATTAACTTTTTGATGATTCTAGGCAGAAATCAAAGTAACTGCTATTAGATAATAGAAGTAAAAAAGAAAAAAAATTATCCAACAGCAAGCTTAATTGGACTTCTTTTCTTTTCCTTTTTGAGAAAAAAAAAAAGGGGGAAAGGGCACTCAGTACATATACCAATTCTTCTTTTCCTTTTTGAGAAAAAAAAGGGGAAAACGGCACTCAGTACATATACCAATTCTCCATAATCAAGAGTTTCTAAACCACATTCTCTTAAGATACATACCTGATGAACAAGATGAACAGTTGGTGCCAAGAACACAATCAACTTCTTCTCATCATCATTTCTCAACGTTATCCCAATTTCTCTAATCATCATCACTGCTATATTAGTCTTCCCAGCCCCTGTATCCAGTACAGCAATGGTGTTCCTCCTCATAGCCACTTTAAACACCTTCAACTGATACCTGAAAACAAAAAAACCCCAACATGCAATTTCAACTACATGTTTTAGCACAAAACAAAAGATTGAAGAAAAAAAAAACAAATAGTTTTGCTTACTCTCTGGGTATAAACTCCTCTATCTTCTTCTTCTCTACATCCATCTTTTCAGCTTCACTACTAAAAGCTTCAAAGTTTCTCTTCAAAGGGTTTTCTTGCTTCTCTTCCTCCATTTTGTCTTTCTTCTCAAAGAGAATCTTCAAAGTTTCAACAGCAATGCCGAGGGCGTGAAGAGCTAAAATATGTACTGAGAGATTCTCTACATATACATTATATATATTTGTTAATTGTTTTATTCCTCCCAATAAATGAACTTTTTTGAGTTTTTTCTTTTCTTTTCTTTTTTTTGTGTAAAACTAATTTATTCCTTAATTTATAATATACTCCATTTTTTGATAGTCTATTTATGTCAATCTAATTAAATTACAAAATGTGGTTTATTTGAACAACAATACTAAATTAAAAATCTTTTTTTTGTTTTGGTTCCATATTATATGATTAAATTCTATAATACAAGAAATTAAAAATATTATATTATTGATGAAAATAATTATTTTTATTTTTTTCAAAATTCTTTCGTTTTATCTTTTATTATATTTTTAGACCATTTATACACTTATTATTAATAAAAAGTGTGTTTAACTATTTGTAAATTATTCACATTAATGAAACTCCACTATAAAATATAGCGGGAAAATATTCTCTTGCCTAAAAGCAAATTTACTCCTCATTAAATAAATAATATTTATACATATATATATTCTCAATATTTAATAAAATGGTGCATGTATATCATCCTCGTCTAACAAAACGTATATTTTCCCTTTTAATTAATGAATTGAATCTAGAAATCTTAAAATTATTTTTTTTCAATTTTAAATGTTATGTATTTTTAAAAAAGAATCTTACCTATTTTTTTTATTCATCCAAACTCTACCCAATAAAAAAAACTCTTTTATTTGGACCCGACATAAAATCATTTTGTAATTGTGTAGAAGAGGGTTTGGGAACTTTTTTTTTCATTTGGTTCGAGTCTGGACGGATAAAATTTGAAGTTTGTAAATTTTTTAAGTTATGTGATATTTTTTTGGATTAAAAGAAAACAATTTCAGATTTTTATTTCATTAATTCAATAATAAGTATATTAACAAAGAAAATAAATGTGTCAGTTGTTAAACAGTTGGATATACATGCGATTTATTTAATAAAGAAATAACTACTTAAAATTACAAAATTGAGTTAAACGGTATATTTGTCCATTTTCATTAAAATATTTTGAAGTATTCTAAATTTATATAATATATAAAAAAAATTGTTAATTGTATTTGAATATTTTGCTTCACGATACTTGGGCTTTGGAAGCAAAGAAATTATAATAAATAATTAAGTTTCATTATGACTTATAAGTTGATCAAACATATAATTTTGAGCTTATATAATAAAAAAATAATTTAAAGTAAATTAAAATCAAGATAGCATTACTTTTTATTTTTATTTTGAAAAAATTAAAATTTGACCTTTTACTTTTTTTTTATTTTTTCCACTCTACAGGTTCAATATATGACTGCCACGTAAATGTGAGACAACTTCCCTTTTTTCTTTTTTTGTTTTTTTAGCTAATATCTAGTGAGACTGTTTTTAAAGTATAGTACTTGATGAGAACAAAACTAGTTGATAGATTTTCATGTATTAAAGTTGTATCATTGTTAAGAGTGATTCGATATATATTAATTTTTAACTTTTTTCTTTTATGAACTTAAATTAGATTTTTGAGTTTGTCCTATTTTTTTAATTAACTTTTGGTAATTGTATAATTCGATGATTTTTTGTATATTTTATATTATGTTACAAGTATAAACATATTGAGAAATATTGATTGAACTTTTTATCGCAATATTCATACAGAGGTCAAATCTATTGTCTTAGAATCATGAATAAATTTAAGGAGAGTAAAATTAAGAGAGGAACAGAATTATACTCAAAAATTTTATTAATAAAGTTATATTTCTTCTTATTTTATTGTGATTATAATTTATTTTTTGTCACTTTAAAATTTGTTACAAACATTGACATTTTACAATTTTCTTTAAATTATTATTTAATAATCTTTAAATAATGAATAATAAAATAGATGGCGAGAAGAATATAGTTTAAGAATTAAAGAGTCCTAATAAATATTATTAGTAGATATATACTTAAAATTAAGCGGTCCTAGAATATGTGATAAAAGGTATTATAAAAATTTATAATTAAGGAATCTTAAGATATTTGGTAGGAGAAGTTACTATTTTAAAATGGATAATTTTTGCATATAGTCACTCGAAAATAATTTAATTATGTTTTATAATTTATTAGTTACGATTCATATTTTGGTGTTAAAGAGAGGAGAGTGAGCAAGATTGGGAGAGGGAGGATAGAGGCATGCAAGAGAGGACAGAGAGTGAAGAGTGTATATGTATATCTATCGAATTGCATATGTATTTTTGTCAAATAATTATATATATGTAATTGTTATATATATGTATTTGTATATTTGGCGAGTGGGACTGGGAGAAGGAGGAGAGAGGTGAGCAAAAGAGGGTAGAGAGTGGAGAAAGGATAATTGTATTTGCATATCTATCATATAATTGTATATATAAATATGTATAATTTGTATATGTAAACATATAGGCAATGTAATTGCAGTTAACAACAAGTCGAAAACTGTAACTAATTCAAACTATAGTTATATTAGCTAGTTAACTAGTATATATTTGCTTATTGGCGTAATTTTCTCAATAAAATTTTCTATTGATATTGAAGGAGAAACACAAATAAGGTGATGTGATATCTTGTATGACCTTCATTTGCATTTATCCTTTTTCTTTTTATTTGGCCTTTTTTCTTATTTAAATTAATATTGTATAGTAAGAGTAAATTACTTAGTTTATTACAAAAAATATTTTATTAATGGAAGAACATTTACAACAAAAACTCTTCACATTCTTTTTTTTATTTGTTTGTCTCACCTCTAACCATAAAATGATAATATCATTTACAATTTTAAGTATCGCTTTAATATTTAATTTATTCATAAGGAGTTATTACCACAACTTACACTCTTTAATTTTACTTTAATAATATTCTTAACTCTCATAATTTTTATGTCAACCTCTAAACTTAAATTTGTAAGTTTACAATGTCTTATGGTATAACTTATTTAGTTTCATGAAGATTCACGTTCAAGATTATCCTTTATCTTCTTCATTGATTTGTGAATGTATTAACAAATAACAAAAAAGAAGTAGGTAAGATATACTTCATTCTCAAGTCTATCTTTTTATTTTCATTCACTTGGACATGTTTTTTTGATAGGCGAACGTGCTTATTATTCCCTAAACTTGAAGCTTTTTATTCACTGTACACCTTAACTATATTTCGTTTTAATTAACCCCCCCCCCCATCCTTGTTTATTCCTCCATCGCATACACTTGTATGGTCCAATCACTACAATCGTGTCTACACGCGCATGACAGGTTGACAAAAGTGGTGATATAGATTTCCAATTGAATAAATATTAGCCACCTAGATAAAATAAATGGCAAACCTTCTCCCCTAAATTAAAACTTCCTGACTAAACTTCTCACTAAGCTGCAAGAAGTGTAATCGACGGGGTAAAGGGCAGATTTCAAACCTTTTGATTCTTCAAAAAGTGTAATTGATGGAGTAAAGGGCAGATTTCGCGAAATTCTTTTCTGAATTTTGGTCAGTTGCAGCTCTTAAACGTGAAGTTCTTGCTCAATTAATTCCTGAAGCGTTTGATTGATTTTATTTTTATCTTGTCTAAAATTTTTACCAAGTAAGTGATTATCTAATCTTATGATGTATTATTGTTTGTTTCTTTTACTTTTTCATTTATATTTTGTCCTGTTTTTTTAAGATTTCGCCATATTTTTTTACTAGAATTTCGCCATAGTTGCAGATTGAGTTTTTTTATTGATCTTTCAATTAGGGATTTGATAGTTCTAACTAGAATTTCACTTAATGACTGTATTTATTATGAACTTGTTCAACATATACATACATGAGTATTAAGGTTTTTGGTAACTAGTTCAAAAAATCAGGACCTATTAGTAAAATTACGATTTTAGGGTTTTGATTTCAATATTCAATTTTGATATTGTTAAATGTTGCAGTTTTTATAATTTTCTTATGTATATTTGTATGTTATTGAGTAAAATCAATATTGTAGGAATTTTAGAGTTTCGATTCATGTATTATGTTTTGTATTGTTAAACATTATAATTTCCTTGTATAATTGTATGCTTATGAATAAAATTTGATTATTCTGCCTCTGTTTTTCTGTTGCTACATATGTTTTATTGTTGTTGTGTTGTACAACATATTAATTATTATTGTGATTGTAGATTTTCACTATGGCTACTTAGTATCTCAATTCAAGGTTCAAATTTGGAGGTATCTTGGTAAATGAGGTAGTACCAGTATATGTTGGGGGTAGGATTGAATATGTAGAGAATATGGATGGAGATCATTTGTCAATTCCTAAACTTGCTGATTATGCTAAGTTTTTGGGATTAGTAAGTCAGGAAAAACTTATGCAGTTTCATCTCTAGGGGGTAATCTGGTGCATTTGAAAAATGACATGAACATTTGTAACATTACATTATTTATGCATGATGGGAACACAATATGTGTCATGACACTATTTTGGAGAATATGGGTCCCACTGAAGGTCATATTAGTCAATCTATAAGTCAAGTGGTGAGTCTTTTAATACACATGAAAAAATTGATGATTTTTTAACAGCACAACCAAAAAAATCAATTCTAGAGTTAGGTTTTCCTTCTACCTTTCCACCTAGTGAAAGAGTTGAGGATGTTGGGGTTGAAGGTGTCTAACAAAAAAGTGATGATGGTTATTTTTCAATAGATTGAACTGAATCTTTTGTTCAAGAAAAAGTTGAACAAAGTGCCCAAAAATGCAAAGAAAGATATAAACAATGATTCTATTTATTCTGACCAGTCCATTGATTGTGAAAGTGATGTGTATAAGGAGTTAGAGATTGTTAAGGAAGATATGAGAAAGTTTAGAGAAAGTAAAAGGAGAAAGAAGAAAGAAAAACAAAAGATTTTTTTAGGTGAAGTTGAATTTGATGAAGGGTATGAACATTTTGAAAAAGGCAAAAGAAAAAATTCAAGGTAAGCTAACAAAGGATGAGTCATACTATGATAGTTCTGATTGTGGTAGTTTTCAAAGGGAAGAAGAACAACATGTTTCTTATGATGAACTTGAATGAGGAAGTTTAAGAGGGAGAAAGAAGAGTAATAGAGTGATATATGATTCTATTTGTGATGTTGTAATATAACGATGTGGTTTGATAATTGATAGTGTAAAGAAATTTAAAGGAATAGTTACTAAATATGTCATAAAAAATGAGTGGAGTTAAACAAGTATGTAAATGACAGTATTAGAGTAAGAGTCAAGTGTAAAAGTGATTGTCCACAATTGTTGTAGGAAGCAAGGAAGAAAGGAGTGAAAACTTCACTATAAAGACATACGATCTAAGGTACATATATACCAGGACCACCAATATTCAAAAAAAAATAATTATGCAAGTATCTAAAAGATAAAATTATTTTTCAACATAGTATAAAAGGTTGGAAATAAAAGATTTGGTGAGGAAAAAATTGAATGTTCATGTAGGCAATACAGTTTGTTTAAAAACGAAAAAAATATTTTAAAGAAAATTATGAGGAATCATGTGACAAAATTTAACAGAATCCTAGACTACATGGATGTGTTACTCCAAACAAATCTTGATAGCACTTGTGTTGTGAAGCTTACAAATTTAAAATCAAAAAATGGAATGAAACAATTTTACTCTTTTTATATATGTTTTGATGCTATGAAAAAGGATTTTCAACAAAGATGCAAAAGATGGATAAGGTTGGATGGTGTTTTCCAAAAGAAATTTGTAAGGATCAACTTTTGATAGATGTTGCTACGGATACAAACAACCTATTGTATTCAATACTATGAACAGTAATTAGTATTGAAAATAAGTTTACATAAAAATGATTCATGACCATTATGCAAGATGATGTTAGTCTTGGAAATGATTTCACATCACTATCATTAGTGATATGCAAAAGCTAACTGATTTTTGTTTGTCTTTAATTTAATTTGATCAAAATTTAACTATTCTTATTATATTATTTTGCAACTATGGAAACTAATAGCTTCTACAGATGAAGTATTTCCATAATGTGTGCTAGACACATACTAGCAAACTGATCACAAAATTGAAGAGGCATGGAGAGAAAAAAGAAATTTTGGACTTGTGCTAGAGTCGTTTTTAGGCACATTTTAAGTACAATAAAAATGCTTTATTCAAGTTGGGAACAAATTTAGTTGCAGATCTTATCAAATATAATGAGGAGAAATGTTGCAAAGGTTTTTTTCCAAACTTTTTCAAAATGTGATAATATAAATAACAACATAGCAAAGAGATTCAATACTTCAATCTTGGAACCTACGAACAAGACTATTATAATCGTGTTGAAAGAAATTAGGATTAAATGATAAGTAGGGTGAGTAAGTCATGAGCGTTCATGATATATGGACAGATGAAATATCTTCAATGACAGTGCTGGTATTCAATACTAATATAACAAAATTCAATGCAGTGTAACATTGAATGAAATGGTGATGGTGAATTTGAAGTGTTAGAAGCACATACAAGCATACTGTGAACATGGGTCAACAGAAATGTAGTTGCAGATCTAGGAAATTAAAAGATATTCCACATGCATATAGTGTAACAATAATGAATCACTTGAACATGAATGCATCACAAACAATTTCTAGCTGGTATAGGAAAAAGCCATATCTGAAGACATATTCTCATTTTATTCAGCTAGTTCCAAACATGAAAATGAGGCCCGAAAATAATAACCTAATAGTTGAACCACCTGAAGCATGAAAAATACCTGGTAAGTCACCAAAGAGCAGAAAAGGAAAAATTAGTTAAGTGAGAAAAGTTGGAAAGTTGCCAAGAATGAAGACAATAGCGACATGTTCAATTTGTACAAGAGCAGATCATAACAAAAGAAATTGTCCTGAAACTTCTAAACCTAAGTCTAAACTAACATCCACTCAAGAGGTACATTCACATTAATTTATTTTTATAAATTAGATTAGGTTACTTGTTAATTTATTCTCTTTTTTTTTTGTACTCTCATTGCTCCTCCATTGAAAAAAAAGAGAGGGTAAAGGTCAATATGAAAGAGGAAGCAGCAGTAACACTAGTACAAAAAGAGGTGCAAAAGTTGTTACAAAAAGAGTCCAAGAGTTGTGGGACAATGTATATATATTGGTGATACTGGGTATACATGTATTTTAATGTAAGTGTCTTATGAAATTATAAAAATTATATTTTTAAATGTGAGTCCCAAAATAACTAGGTTATTGATATTTCAGTAAGGATCGACTAATATTAAAAGGGTTAATATTGTTGTGCTCGCTTGTGCTGGGTGATATTGATTTTAAACTTACCAAGGAATTGAAGTGGAAAGGCTAACATGCCATGACTCAAAAAGAACTTCAAATCCAAAGTGTTATGTGTTGTATTTAAACCAGATCAAAATCTATTAAAGTTCAAACAAGGTCACAAGCCAAGAAAAAATTTCCCTCAAAGAAAAATTCTCAATTAATGTGTGTTGGTGCTTTGATAATTGTGTGGTTGTAACAACCAAACTTAATTTATTGATTGTTTTATATTTTGGTGCTTGTATGGTTGTTCAACCAAATATAAACTGATTTATGTTTTGTTGTTTGTGTGGCTGTTCAACCAAACTTAAAGTAGTGATTGTTTTGTGTTTTGGTGGTTAACTTTAGATATTGTAGTTGTTAGCTAAAACAATGAAACACTATGATGTTTGTGTTTAATGATCAAGAAAGCACTATTATGTGATATCTTTATATTATTATTTTGTGTTTTATTATCATATTACCTATTTCATATAATTTTAGTTTTATGAAAGAAGGACAAGTCAATTCAAACAACAGACAGGGATATATATATATATATATATATATATATATATATATATATATATATATATATATATATATATAGAGAGAGAGAGAGAGAGCGCTTTAATCAGCAGAGACATATCACCAAATCAAACTAATCCACAAAATAAGAACCTTAGAACCAAACGACCTTGCGTTAATAACAATTACATTTATCAAAAAATTTCAACGAACATTAAATAAAAGAACATATCACATTACATATCAAACTAATGCTCAAAATCAGTTTTAATATCCACCATTGCTTCAACTGTTTTTCTTGTTTGTTCTTCTTCAACAAACCCAAATGGTTCGAAAATTTTGAATCATACCAATCGACAAACTTACAAAAATTTCAAAATAAGGACTACGTTTCATAAAATCAAATTTTTTTAAAAAAATAACATAATAAGAAAATGGCAAATTCAAAGCAAAAAATATGAAATAATATACACCTAATAGTGTCTACAATCGAGAAATCTACGTTCGAAATTATTGTCGTCTTGTCTATGAAATTTTTAGAATTGAAAGAGTCCCACATAAACAAACAAGTCTCCTATTATAATTCATGAATTTAGTAATGCAACTAACGAAAAAGAGAGCTTTGAAATTTGAAAAGGGAGAAGGGATTAGGGAGAATGAATAGTTAGTGAATGGAGAGTGTTCTAAAAAGATACCAAAAATTAAAGAAAAATGAAGATTTTATAATTTTTTTTACTGTTATAGCTTAATGATATGGCAGAAATTTACTTCCTTACGCGCCCGACAGAGTTTGTTGTCAATTTCTACGTTAGGTGGATAATAAAGGTATACGCGATTGAGAAATAAACAAGTTCGAGGTTATTAAATGGAATTTAGCTAAAATGTACATTGATTAAAAACTTTCAAGTTCACACGGTAATGAGCACGTTTGCCTTCTTAATATTCTATTTAAGTATATATTATCATTCACTAAGCAAGTATGATAAATTTTTTTTTTTTAATAATGATTAATGTGATATCAATATGTAATTGTTCTTTCTAATAGTCAGTGTTCGAGATATAGTGTATTTTGATTATAATATTTGTTAGATTTCAAAAGATAATTATTATATAGTATTGTTAGTACTATTGAGAAAATAATATACTATATATAGTTTAAATTTCTTCTTTTTTTTGATATAATTTTATTTATTCATAATTTTTTTATTTAATTGATAGCACATGACAAAGTATTTGACATATGAGCAAACTATGGTATCGAATCTACTTGCAAAGGAAGATGATAGAAGGGAAAAAGAAGAAGCATAATTAGTCTATTTTTGCTAGATTTTCTTCTTCTTTTGACTTGTATTATTAGTTAGCTTTTTCTTGCTAAAAAATTTTAAATTTTGATTTGTATAAATAATATAGTTATATGTATTGTCAATGCTTATCATTTGGTCTATTAGTATTCTACTTTTTTTCAAGGCTTAAGTCATCTGCGGCCTCTTAAAGTTGTCTGCATAATTCATTTAGACATCTCGACTAAGACTAGTACACATTGAACACTTTTATTTATTCAAAATCAGTTCTTATTAGACCTTTTTCGATAATTAGTAAAAAAGGTAAAGTGTGTGAGATATACTTGCTATGATGTGGCAAAAATAACTAATTAAAAGATGACATGTGTCACTTGACCCCAATAACTATAGATTATTATTTTTATGTTAAAAAGAATGAAAATTATTTCAAAAAAAAAATCTTATATCTATTTCTTAATAGAAATAAATGAAATGACAATAATTTTACTCAATCCCACCCTACTCAACCCCCTTTCTTCTTCATCTTCTCCTCATCAATTTTTTCTCAAACAACAAAAACCTTCCTAATTGCTGATTTGATTTTATTTAAAAAAATATTTTGCATTCCTAATATGTGAGAGAGAAAGATATTTAAAGAGATTGATACAATAGTGATGAAGAAGTTTGTCAATAGTTACTCATCCGAAAATCGATTGCAAAGACAAATCGAAAGGATCCAAATTAATTTTATCAAAAATTATTTTTCATTCCTAATACGTGATGGAGAAGATATTCAGAAAGTTGGTACAAGAGTGATAAATAAAGGAAGTTTGTCAATGGTTAATAATCTTAAAAAAAATAATTGTAAGGAGAAATCAAGAGGACCTAAATTAATTTAGCGAATTATTTAATATTGTTTTTGATAAGTTTAGTGGAGTTACAATTTTATTTGAATTTTGATATTTATTCTAAGTTGATCGAAAATGGAGATGAAACGTCGACTTACTTTTTTAATCCCAATGTTCAAAAATCTACTTTCTCTATTTTTCTTATAAATTTAATTACTTGATTAATTTTTTTTATGAATGTTGAAAAAAAATTTGGAGATTCTTTAGTTGTGTTTGAAAATTTAAATTTGGGGAAGAAGATGACTTGAAGGGGGTGGGGG
>NC_028644.1:60236047-60300133 GCF_001406875.1 Solanum pennellii | reverse complement strand
CTTAAGAATATTATTTTTAAAAATATTAAAAAATTATTTTAATTAATTTAAATGTCAACCGTCAATTAAAGAAGAAAAAGCATAAGTTTTTTTGGAAAAAATAAAAATAAAAATAAAACATCATTTCAAAAAATTTCACGCGCCTATAGGAAGTGAAAAACACTTTTTTTGCCATATCAGTATTTTGTGTTTAATGGGTACAATTTTTAAACAATTTAAGTGCTCAATAGGCAATAGTCCTAGTTAAGGTGTTTAAATGGAATATGCAGACGACTTTAAGGAATTGTGTATGACTTAAGCCTTTTTTAGTTATGAAGCACAATTAATATAATTATCCCATTTAAACAAAAAAAAGGGAAAATGGTCAAATATGCCCCTAAACTTTTCGAAAAGGTTTAAATATGCCCCCGATTTAAAGTTTGGTCCATTTATACCCTCGCCGTCCAATTATTGGTTATGCCCTTATGGGCGTTAGTTGGCCACCTCAAAATATCCAACTCATTTTACTTTTCTTTAAAATGCCCAAATGGATTTTTCACGTCATTTTAATATATATCTTGGCATTTATATTACAAAAGAGAAAGGGTCAAATATGCCCCTAAAAATCCGACCCATTAAACACTTTTATTATCCATATTTTAAATGGTTAAATTATACCCCTCTTTTAAATAACTTATCCGACCCAAAACCCATATCTCTTTTAACCCATAACAAATCCCTAATTTCCTAAACTTCCTTTTCAGTGAAGAACACAAATTGCGGCGCATCTAGGGTTCTTGAAGACTTACACAAATTGCGGCGCTAGGGTTAGAAAATCTACGGATTGAAGGTAAGTTTTCTCCCTTCAGTAAATTATATATTCAATTAGGGTTACATTTTCTTGTTAGTTAGGGTTATTTAAGTAAAGTAGACGGCATGTGTTGTATTTGATTTCCTTTGATTTATGTATATCGAAATCACTTGAAATGTATTGTTTTGTTTTAAAATGATGTACTTTTATGCCTTTGATAGCNAAATTATTGGTACAAATTTGCCCTTATGGGCGTTAGTTGGCCACCTCAAAATATCCAACGCATTTTACTTTTCTTTAATTGCCCAAATGGATTTTCCACGTCATTTTAATATTACATCGTGGCATTTATATTACAAAAGAGAAAGGGTCAAATATGCCCCTAAAAATCCAACCTATTAAACCCTTTTATTACCCATATTTTATGGTTCAATTATACCCCTCTTTTAAATAACTTATCCTACCCATATCCGACCCGAAACCCATATCCCTTTTCGCCCAAAACAAATCCCTAATTTCCTAAACTTCCTTTTCCCCCAAGAACACAAATCGCGGCGCATCTAGGGTTCTTGAAGACTTACACAAATTGCGGCGCTAGGGTTAGAAAATCTACGGGTTGAAGGTAAGTTTTCTCCCTTCAGTAAATTATATATTCGATTAGGGTTACATTTTCTTATTAGTTAGGGTTATTTAAGTAAAGTCGACGGCATGTGTTGTATTTGATTTCCTTTGATGTATGTGTATCGAAATCACTTGAAATGTATTATTTTGTTTTAAAATGATGTACTTTTATGCCTTTGATAGCTTTGTTTTGTTTCTCTTTTGGTGGTCTCGAGATGTTGTTTGTCTTTTAGGGCTTACTTTATTATATTTTTGCAGCTTTTAATGTGTTTGGTTTGAGTGGTCTCTCTAATTTTACTGTTTTTTTCATGTGATTTTGAAGAATGATTGATGAAGTTTAAATTGTGTTCAACTACGGGGGTAGTTGGGTCACTTCACCTCTGTTGGCTTACACTAAGAAATTGGTGCACTCTTGGCTAAATTTTGACCCTGAATTATTGAATCATAAAGATATATGTGATGAGTTTACTTCCAAGCTAGGGTTTTCTCGGGTTAAACAATTATTAGTCACTGGGCCCTCTGAAAAGTATTATATAGTAGATGGGGATGATGGAATTAGGGCCATCCTTAGCCTTCTATGTGAGAAATTTAAAGTCGTCAACTTATTTGTTGTGGAGGAGGGTGAGTTCACTGTCGTTGCCCAAAATATCACACAATATGTTGAATCATGTTGTGTAGATGTTGAGGTTGATACAGATTGTGAACACAGTCCTGGTTCTGTTGATGAATGGGATCTTTCTGAGGGTGAGGAATGTGATTTAGAGTGGATGGATGCTATTAGCAATGAAAGGGGAAGAGTAGTAGGGTGACATGTTGGAAAGCTTCAAAGAATTGCAAGTTGGTATGACATTTAAATACATGAAAGAAGGTAGACAGGTTATGAATTATTATGCATTAGCTAACAAAAGGGCTTTGACTATAATAAAAGGTGATACAAAGAGAACTAGGTATGGTTGTGATATAGGATGTCCCTTTAGGTGTTTGATTTCAAAAGATGGCAAAACTGAAGGGTTTAAGATAAAGACTTTCATCAATAAGCACACATGTGAGGAGGCCTTTTTTAATGCTAGAGCTGATGCAGTTACTTTAGCTCAATTCTTCAAGAACAAGCTTCAAAATAATTCCAAGTATAAGGTAAAAGATATGAGAGGAGAGCTTGAAAATGATTTAATATTGAATGTGTGTCAGTCTGAACTTAAAAGGGCTAAGAGGATGGCTCTTGAGAAGTTGGATGGAAGTTTTATTGATGACTACAACAAGCTTGAGGCCTATGCACAAGAGCTTAAGCAATCCAATCCCGGAAGTGATGTTTTGATAAATATCTCTAAGGATGCCCTGGCTGAAGGAAAAAGAAAATTTTTAAGGATGTACATCTGTTTTGATGCTCTTAAGAAAGGCTGGAAATCTGGTTTGAGGCCATTTATTGGACTTGATGGTACATTCTTGAAAGGTATACGTAAGGATGTTCTATTGGTTGCTCTAGGACAAGATTCTATGAGCAGTTTCTATCCACTAGCATGTGCAATAGTGGACAAAGAAACAAGCAATACATGGTGCTGGTTCATTGAGTTATTGAAGGGGTCTTTGGACCTTAAAGATGGTGCAAAAGTCACATTCATTTCGGATATGCAAAAGGTATGATGCTGTTTTAATTTACTTGAATTCACAATTTTTACTCACTTTTTAATTCACTTTCATTCACAATTTTACTCACTGTTTTTACACACTCTTTAACATAATGTACCAACTGTTTTTACTCAACTTGTACTCATTGTACTTACTGTTTTTAATACATATTAATTCTCAACTTTCACTATTACTGGGACTGATAGATGCTGTTGTCAAAGTGTTGCCTGAAGCTCAACATAGGTATTGTGTGAGACACATTGAGAGTAACTGGTGCAGAAAATGGAGGAGTGGTCAAATGAGGAAGCTTATGTGGTGGTGTGCTTGGAGTTCCTATGTTGAAGAGTTCAAGGACCAATTAAATAAGTTGGGGAAACTATCAGAAGATGGTGCAAGAAATTTGGTAAAGTATCCACCAAAGGCATGGTGTAGAGCTTATTTTGATACTCAGTGTAAGAACATGATGGTTGATAACAACTTCACTGAATCATTCAATGCATGGATTCTTGAGGCTAGAGCCAAGCCAATAATCAAGATGTTAGAAGAAATAAGAGTACAAGTGATGAGATTGCTAGTGAAAAATGAAAAGAAGTTGAAGACTTGGGTTACAGATTTCAGTCCGGAATGCATGAAGTTGTACATCGACTACAGGGCCATAGCACATAGTTGTAAGGTGGAGTTCAATGGAGATTGGGGCTATGAAGTGTCTGATAGAGAAGATAGACACACTGTCAATCTAAAGGAAAAGAGATGCACTTGCAGAATTTGGGATTTATCAGGTATTCCCTGCCCGCATGCCATCAAAGCATTGACACACAAAAAAGTAAACCCAATAACTGAAATACATTGGTCGTATAGCAAGGAGGCTTACATGCTAACATATAAAAACAAGATGCAGCCTGTAAGAGGTCAAAAAATTTTGAAGGTTGATCCTTCAAGTGCAATGTTGCCTCGTAATGTTGTGAAACAATTGGGTAGACCAAAAATGAAAAGGAATAGAGAACCAGATGAAGAAAGAAAAAGAAAGGGTGAATGGTCTCAGTCTAGAAAAGGCACTCAAATGACATGTAACAACTGTGGTAAATCAAATCACAATGTCAGGTCCTGTTACAAGGTAAGCACAATATTACATGTTTTTCCATGTTTTTAATTGTAAGCTAATTAATCCAAATACAAAAAAAATTACAGGAAAAATGTACTGAAAATAATGCACATTCGAAGAAAGGCAAAAGGCCAATGTCTAACAATGAACATGGTTATGATGTTGAGGGTGGAATTGAAGCTGAAACTGGAGCTGAGGCTGTAACACAAGAGTTTGAACCATATGGTCCTAATGTTGAAGATGAAGAAGACCCACCTCTAAGACCAATGGTGATTTGTGAATCGGAATTGAGGGCTGAGAAGTTGAAAAAAAGGGTTGTTCCAACTGGTGCAAGAAAAATTCAGTTTTATGGAGATCATATTGGTGCCTCAGTGCCAATTAATCTGCCTTATTCTCCAATCAAAACAACATGGAAGGGAAAAGAAGCTGTCCCTGCTGGACATGTGCAAGTGCAAGCAAAAAAGAAAAGATTCAAGATGATGGGGGTTAAGGACAGAAATCCTGTTGTAGATGATGATTTATTGTAATTTATTTTCTATGTTAATTTTTGTGTTAATGCTCATGGTTAACCATATTGCTAATGAGTATTAAGTTAGATGAAACTTTCATATGCCTTCATAAAATGGCATTACAGACACCTTTTTTTTGTTGTGTTTTGTCTTGTCATTGTGAATTTAAGACGTCTTCTTTTTAGTGTGTTTATCTTGTATGTCATTGTGAATTTTAGGGGTGGGCATTCGGTATTTCGGTTCGGTTCGGGTTTTTTTTCCGGTTTTTTTGGTTTTTGGTTTTTGTAAATTGCGTACCGAATACCGAACCGAAATATTTCGGTTCGGTTCGGTTTTTGTTAATTCGGTTCGGTTTTTATTAATTCGGTTCGGTTTTTTATTTCGGTTTTTTAATGGGCCTGTTTAGTGGGCTTTTTAAAATTTTAAACTTTACAATTTTTTCAATTTTTTGTTTGATTTTTCAACTTAATGGTCTTTGATATTTCAACTTAATGGGCTTTGATATTTCAACTTAGGGTTTCTTATTTTTTTAAAATTTTTTTATTTAATATTAATAATTATTAAATATAATATAATTTGTAAATTATAATATAATATTTCGGTTTAAATCGAAATACCGAATTCCAAAGTAATATGTACCGAAATACCGAAAATACAAAAAATTAAACCGAATACCGAACCGAAAACCGAAATACCGAAACCGAAATTCTGAAAAATTTCGGTTCGGTTCGGTGTTTCGGTTTTCCGGTTTTTATGCCCACCCCTAGTGAATTTATGAAATCTGGTTGTCCTTATTTTAGTTTCTGTATTGAGGATGTGTATTAACTGTTAGATTTGTGTGTCCACTCAATTCAATGGCCTAATGACATAATGAATAATGCTTCTTGTTTGATGTGTGTAATTGTGTTTACGTGTATACTCTTGTTGATTATAATCCATCCCTACAAGTCCTCTAATTTGATAATTTACATTCTATTATTTGCCTAAGATTTACATCAACACACATAGAAATAACTCAATATGTACAGAACCATATAGTCAACTAACACAATTGATATGCTCTTAAACTTTTCGAAAAGGTTTAAATATGCCCCCCGTTTAAAGGTTTAAATATGTCCTCCGTTTAAAGGTTTAAATATGCCCCCCGTTTAAATGTTTAAATATGCCCTCCGTTTAAAGGTTTAAATATGCCCCCCTAAACTTCCTCTGTTTCATCAAAAAAAAAAACACAATTATGCCATCACCAAAAAGAAAAGCAAGAAATGGTGACATCGAACTTAACAAACCATATAAATCAAAACGTCTGCTACAATTCAAGTCATGAACTACTACAATTCAAGTCATCAACTACTACAATTCAACACATCACACATGTTTAACGTTTTCTAAGTTAAGGATGAAAAGTTAAAGATTACAAACTGATAGAAATTCCTATTTTCCTTCCTACTTCATTACCCAGAATGTGATGAATGCTGCAAAACAACACCACAACATAGCTATCACAATCCATATTTGATCAACTTTTGTCTTAGACTTATCGATAACAACATCTTCATTATCGATAACAACCTCTTTATTTAGACGTTCACATTTTTCTTCAATTTCAGATGCCAAATACTTTTCAAGATCAGCCATCTTCATCTCCAAACTTTCACGATGAAGATAATTGTTTTCCTTCTTTAAATTGTGGATTAGATTTGCAACTCTAGGATGGAGCGGATCATCAACCCATTTCCAATAAGCACATTTATAACCCTGTACAATTATGAACTTAAAATCAATACTCACCAAAAATATGAAAATTAACGAAATTGTATGATAAATTTACATTAGGATTAGCACACTTATAAAAGCGTCTTCCAGCATTAGTTGGAGTGAAAGCCGTGAAAATCCTCGTCACAATACCACATTGACACTTTACCATCGACAGACTTGAAACAGTCGAGTCCCGACTCATTTTTAAAGAAGAAAGTGTAAGAAGATGACTGGAGATGACTAGAACACTCTTTTATTCGAGCTCCTCAAAATGAAATTGATGGGGGCAATGAGGCTCTCAAGAACCCTAACTTTGAAATGAAGAATGGATATGCTATCAGTTATTTGGAAGGGAAAAGGGATATGGGTTTTGGGTCGGATACGGGTAGGATAAGTTATTTAAAAGAGGGGTATAATTGAACCATTTAAAATATGGGTAATAAAAATGTTTAATGGGTCGGATTTTTAGGGGCATATTTGACCCTTTCTCTTTTGTAATATAAATGCCAAGATGTAATATTAAAATGACGTGGAAAATCCATTTGGGCATTTAAAGAAAAGTAAAATGAGTTGGATATTTTGAGGTGACCAACTAACGCCCATAAGGGCATATTTGTACCAATAATTGGACGGCGAGGGTATAAATGAACCAAACTTTAAACGGGGGGCATATTTAAACCTTTTCGAAAAGTTTAGGGGCATATTTGACCCTTTTCCCCCCAAAAAAAATAATGATTAGAAGTTTCACTTTTATTATAATTGCAGATAGTAATTGAAAAATAAAATTTAATTTCATCATTCCTTTTTTTTTGTGCGTGTATGTAACAATCTATTTTTGTCGCTATTCTTTTTTGTTTTGAATATATTTTTAATATTTATGCAGTCATCGATTATTATATATATATTTTTTGGTTATTTTTTGTATTCTAACACCTTATTTTCATTTATTTATTTTATAAATCAAATCAATGCATAATTGTCAAT
Source organism: Solanum pennellii (assembly GCF_001406875.1). Classification (NCBI taxonomy): domain Eukaryota; kingdom Viridiplantae; phylum Streptophyta; class Magnoliopsida; order Solanales; family Solanaceae; genus Solanum; species Solanum pennellii. Next base: position 60,292,746 of record NC_028644.1, on the reverse strand, counting down.
GCATTTTATGTCTAATAAAATTGTATATTTGAATTATTTATAACTCACATCTCTTCATCTTACTTGTAGCTACTAATCTTAAATATTATTCATAACTTTTGCGTGTTTCATTTTTCATAATTCTTAATAAATATTTAATCAAATTTTAAAAAATTATAATAAACAAATGTAATAATAATCAAACAATAAAAAAATTCAAAAGGTTTTTACGAAATCAGAATTTATATAGAAAATTAGTACTTATAAAAGATAGAGGAAATTAAATATATTGGGAAAATGCATAAGTACCCTCCCCAAATCAATTTTCGAATCTTAGAGATACACTTATACTATACAAAGGTGCTATTACCCCCTGAACTTATTTTATAAATGATTTTTTGCACCTTTTTGGTCTACGTGACATTATCTTTTGGGCCAACGCGTGTCGATATTTTTTCAAGTTAGTGCCACGTAGGCCGAAAAGGGTAGAAAATTATTTATAAAATATCTCAATCGAGATATATTTTGTAAATAAGTCAGCCAATAATTTTTAAAAGATACAAATTATGGGTGGTTCAGGAGTTCAATAGGAAGATAGCGTAGTTGAAGTACATGAGAGGAAATACCGAACAAGTTCAGGGACCTGTATATGTATTCCGCCAAAGAAAAGACAAAGATCTAATTTAAAACATGAGATTAAAAATCACAAAAAAATAGAAGTCTTGACCATAGTGATGAAAAATAATAATGTAGAGACCTTGAACAAGAGAAAAACTCCTTGAACGGATGGATAAAATGGCTATACACTTTTTGAAAAGATATGTAAAGAAAATGAAATAATAAGATATATTTTCTATTCTTTGATTAAATATACTATTCGAGGATTCACGCCTAAAATGACGAAAATCTAGACTAAAATGAAGAACTAATAAAAAATATTTATATTAAGATTAAAAGTCAAATCTTTTTTTTAGAATTAAAGAAATATTATGATTCGTCTTTAAATAAGATATTCTTAACTACTCAATGTACTCAATTAAAAAGACAGATATATCAAATGATTAAGGATAAACTTATCGAGGTAGTTCACTACGCACAAAGAGCGAGTAATTTACCTAATATAAAATAATTAAAAATAATTTCCTGAATTTTGAATTATATCACAAGGGCTTGAAAAGCACAAGCAAAGAACCACCAAAATTCAAACTTGAAAAATTAAAATTAGCACTATCCTCCATCGGAATCGGCGCGCTCGTTCGCTCCATGTCCGCCGTTGCCGCAATGGCTGGGTTGTCAAAGGCTCCGGGAGCTTTCACCATTACACCACACAAGCTTTCTATTTGCATTCTCATCCAAGTCTATGCTCCGCCTTCCCAAAGCTCAGTTCCTTTCCCTTTCTCTTCCGTTGCTCAACACAATCTTCTGGGCTCCTTCTTACTATCTCTAACTAAGGTAGCAAACATTTCTTAGCTTTCAAATTCTATATAGAAATGTGGTTCGCTTTTGTACTCTTTGAGTGATTACTAAATAGTCTCATTAGAAATTATTCAGTTTCAATTTTCTGCTGGAATTGTTTTTCTTCTTTGTGTGTATAGAACACTAAGCACTGTTTCTGACTCTGTAACTGATTCAGTGAAAGTTTGATGCTGGTTAAATATTGTAAAAAGAGTTCTTGGACCAAATAAAATTAATGAGCGAAATGAGGGTATTGATTGAAATCGTGATTATTCACAGTGGAATTGTTTTAGTATACAGGTACAGTATAGTGATTTAATCAAATTAGATGATATGTCTTGTTTATTTTATTAGTTAATTGTTGAACAAGAGTTTAAAAGTAATGCAGTACCTTTCTGAAAAAGTGTTCTTTGATTAATTAAACACTGATTATGATTGGTGAAACCAATTTAGTTGGAACTAGCAATATAATCAAATAAAGAGCCAAAAGAAACAGCTCCTCAAGGTTGGCGCTATATGCTGGACTTGTTCTATCTTTGACATCAGAAGATTCAGAATTCTATTGTATACTGTATTAGAAGTGGATTTATGTTGATATGGTTAAAATTGCCGACTTGAGCTTACTTCTCTTCATGTCTAGAGAAAAGGTACCTGAATTTTTTACCATTGTGTCTGATATGCATTATGCTGATTTGAATTTTATTAGTCATTTTTTCTTGGTGTGGAGAATGTGTTTTAGGACTATATATCCATTCTTTTGTCGGTAAAATGATTAGGTACTAAATCTCCTATTACAGTGTAGAGTGTGCTGTTTAACCAAGCTAATTTGTCTTGTTTCTTGGAACAGTCGTCTGAGGATATTTTTGAGCCAAAGGTGGATGAACTTGTCGCACAGCTTAGGGAAATTGGAGGTGTATTGAGTCATTGGTTGAGTGACCATTTAGCTCGCAAATTATCATCATTAGCCTCACCAGATGATTTGTTCAACTTTTTTAATGACTTGCGAGGTAATGAAATCATTGTTGTTCTATGTTTGAACCTGCTTAACCTTTTATTTACAAAGTTTCATGTTATTATTTTGAATAGGCATACTTGGGGGTTCTGATTCAAATGTCATGGATGACGATCAAATCATTTTGGATCCTAGCAGCAATCTTGGAGTCTTTATTCGTCGTTGCTTACTTGCGTTTAATCTATTATCGTTTGAGGTACTATTAAACTATTCATTATCTTGTCAGAAAGACTTCGCTCTGTCAAGACAAGGGCACCAATGAAACATAAAGTTCAATGCCCGAACCTCAAGTATTATTCTTGTGCACTCATTGCAATTGTTGGACAGTTCTATTTACTTTTCCAATTCGACTTGTTATATGTCACTTATTTTTGCTTGGATCAAGCACATAGTAGTTCTGCTCATTTAAAAGTTAATAAACATGTATCTGGATTGTTTTCTCTGAGTAGGCTGTCTGTCATCTTTTGACAAATGTAGCAATATATTGCAAAGAATCTCTCTCAACTTATGAGTTATCACATTTCAACGAATCTGATAGCGATACTGAAGCACCAATGCACTATGAGAACATGGATTTGGAGAATCTTGTTGTCGAGAATGTCAAGAAAGAAATTGAATCTAGAAATGTGGTTGATGAAAGACTTTCTTTCCACAATCATGCACCTAAAGCTCTAGTTAGAGCAATTGAAGGTATTTTTCTTTGGTAGATTTTCTTAAAAGTAAAACCATATTCATTTGCATTGGGAAAGATTGATTCCTGTTTGTTGCAAAGTTTGCGTCCAATTTTAGGTTGAGAATTCCACGACTATAACTCCATGAGAAATGGCTCTGTGTTCCACAAGGAAATAAAGAAAGAGTAGAGCTATGCTCCTTTCAAAAACATTTTGTTGCTATTTGTGTCAAGGATAAGCATTCCTTCTACTTATTCCAACAAGAATAAGGTCTCAGTTCATCATATAGGTAGTCAAAATATTTAAAACACAATTCAGATTTACTGTGTAAAGTGTGAACGACGAACAAAACATAGTATTCTAGTTTCGGAATTCAGATGATATTTTTTGATTAATATTGTTACAAATGATATAGTCATGTTGAATTTAGTTGATATTCTATTAACTCCAGACCCAGTTGGACATGGAGTTCTTCATGTCTTTTAGTTTTTCTCCCTTTGCTGTGTAGATGAGTAACTTATTTGAAAACTTGGTCAATCGAAGGATATAATCTATGGAATTATCACTTAAGCTGGACAAATTATTAAGGGAATTACCAAAAATAACATGAACAAAAGGTGCTGCAGCTATTATAGATCCTTGCTGATAACTGTATCAGTATTGTTTACCTGCCTAAGATATAATTACTGTGTAGACAAACAACTTGTTTTGAAGCCTATAAAGTAGAAGTAGAAAGGATCTACGGGAATTTCCCTCTCATGCAGTACAAAATATTAAGGGAATTCCAAAATTAAAATCAACAGAAGCTGTAGAAGCTATTACTGACCCTTTTTGATTGCTGTAATATTCTTATTTACCTGCCTAAGGTATGATGTGTTGATATGTGCTAAGTAATTCGAGTATAATGTTCAACTTTAAGCTGTCTTTGGTTCTTGCTTAGTAAAGTGCTTTTAGAAATGAATAAGCATAGACAAATGATATATATGCTTTAAGTGCCTAATGTTGGTTAGTCATGGCTTGCAGATCGTAATTTTTCTCTTGGGCAACAAATTAGAAATATCAGTAAGCCTAGAGAAGTTGGTGCATCTGCATCTTCTTCTCGTGATGTATCTGATCCTGATGATTCTCCATCTGGTGCTTTCTTACGTACAAACTGGCAAATACAAGGTTATCTATTGGAGCAAGCTGATACTATTGAAAGGTCATTGAAGTTTTATAGATACTACTATTCAGCATATCATGTTTGTCCAAAGACACTTGTGAATCACTTAACTGAACAATATATTTTCTCGTTCAGGCAGGGAAGCTCCTTCCCTTTGAATGCTTTTGAGTCTGTGTTGAAGGACCTTCTTAAATTAGCTCCTGAACTACATCGTGTAAGATTTTACGAGTGAGGTGTTTTGGGGATTTGAGTTTATTTTGTGTTATCTGTCACTAAAGTAACTTTTTGTGCACTGAAGGTTCACTTCTTGCGTTACTTGAATAGCCTTTATCATCAGGACTATCATACTGCTCTAGAAAATATTCACCGATATTTTGATTACAGGTATACTTATATGATCTATCATGTTGTCTGTTACATTTCAAACTTCCTTCATGTTTGCCTATAGGACAAAACTTGTGGTCACTTGAATAGGTTTATTGGCTTGAAATATCCTTAATGCCTGCCTTATGGGCAAAAGTTAGAACTTATGCATGACGGGCAAACTTTATACCCAAGTTCTAGCTTTTGCATACAAGGTAGAACTTCTGGTCTATTGAGCAGGTTCATTGTGTCAGAATATCTTGAAAGTTTGCTTTATGGCAAGAGTTAGAATTTTTTGAAGTGGAGGCTATTTTTAAAAGAAATTGTTAACCGGGGCCAAAAAGTCAATCTACTTATGGAGGCCATTTTTGTTAGACTTTCCTTACATGGACAAAGTATCAAGACCAGACCCATACCAGGGCCATTTCTGTACTTGACACCGAACGGGTCCTTCATCGGGTGAACCAAGACTTGGGTATGTTATAGAAGTAGAATGAATCTAGACTTGAAGTCAATAGAAATTAACTGAGATATCATTAGAATAGTGCACAATCACAAGAAAGAAGTGCTAGAATTTCTTCTCTAGAGAGTCGTTGTAAGTGTATGATAAAAGGAACTGGTTGCAAGATTGTGCAAACAAGGATTTTGAGAGTAAACCTTGAATCCCCCAAGCCCCATCACAAAGAGGTGTCTATTCTCAATCACCAAACAGAGATATGGTGCTGTAAATTTTCAAGACACTATCAGTGTAACTTGAATCACAAAACAATGATAACACTTCAAGGTTTAGAGGAGGTCACTTATCTCGTAGTAAATAGAATTGTCAGTTGCCAGGATGATTCATTGCATCCGAATGGTCGCCCTGAATGATTCTAGAGAGAGGTGTGGCACCTCAATTGTTGTCGGGGAGAGGGCCAATGCTTGAATGAATGAATGATCATTCGTAGAGTAGTGACACCGATTATTGAAGAGCGAAGCAGTGCCGAACACCAAAATGAAGTAAATAGATGGCCGGGCAGGCAATAGACTTTTAGGCTTTACCACGATCGTAGATGCTTCAATTCTGTACTAAAAGAAGAAAAACTTCTAATGAACTTGATTTTTTAACATAATTTATTAGAAGCGCTCCTTATGTAGGAGTCGTAGGCTACACACAAAATGTTAGGTAATCAGTCTCCATGCCAACAAGGTAAATAAATTTTATAGACTATTCTATAAGAATATTTTTATTCAAGTACAATAAATTTAGACACGTATTTATGTGATAATCCTTTTAATGACCGAGAAATTTGTCTAGAGCTAACCCTATGGGCCAACCTTAGCTTTGGAAAATGTATTTACGTGATATTTTAACACCTTGCTAATAGATCTGAGAAGTATTTTTACCAAAGTGCAGGGACAGAAGGATGTGATTTCGCATCCTCTTCTTCCACAGGCTGCAATAGCTTTGGTAGATATGAAATTGCATTATTATGCTTAGGGATGATGCATTTTCATTTTGGGCACCCGAAGCAAGCTTTGGAGGTAGGAATATTCAATGTCATTTCCTACCTTCATTGTCCATGTTATGCTACTTTGTTGAGTTTGATGCATGTCATCCCCCCGTTATTGGTGTAATGAAGGTGAGGGTTTGCCACTCCGGCATGACAATTATTTGCTTGATAATTTTCAGGTGTTGACAGAAGCAGTCCGTGTGTCTCAGCAGGTAGCTGCATTTGTTCCTTCCCTTTCTTTCGACTAGGGCTTCCTTTATCTGTTACATTATTTTATCTTTCATTCTTTTATGCTCTAAAGTGGCATAGCATATTCTTTGTAACACTTGCATCAATACAACTGTGTCATATGAGTACTTTTTAGATGAAAAAAATCACTGGATCTGAATGGTAATCAACATAAGCATCTGCCAATAACAACTACACCTTCATGCCAAACAAATTGGAGTTGGCTATATGAATCTTCATTGACTATGTTCAACTCATGTCGTCTTTATACTAGAAAAAATAAGTTAATGATATATAAGTAGTACTATTAATAACTAAAATCCCTTCGGGGTGGCCCAGTGGTTTGGGCTTTGGGACTTTCACGATGGAGGTCTCAAGTTCGAAACTGCTTGCCAGCGAAAGCAAGGGGTTTTGCCTTCTGGATCGAGCTCGTCGCACCAGGCTTGCCTAGTACGGGTTACCTCTCCTAAAAAAAAATTAATAACTAAAGAAAAGCTCTCTGGAATGATACCAATTTGCTCTATTAATCACTTGTACCGTCATTTTGTGATTGATAGACTAGTACTTAGCAAGAAAAAATTGTCAGTTTGGTTGGTTGACCTCTTCTTCTGCCTTGCTATGTTTGTCTATCATTTTAGGAGATAAATAAAGCAGTTATTGGTGCTTTGTAAATGGAAGAAACTCTTAGGGGATGGACCCATGTTAACTTTACCTTTTCTCAACCACTCAACTATCATCAAAACCTCAAGAATAACACTTTTTTCTCCTTTTGTTAATTGTAGTATGAATGACCATGGAGTTCTAAGAATATCATTTGACTTATTATTATATTAGTAGGAGTAGAGATATTATTATTATTATTATTAGTTGATAAGTTAGTGTGATGGGACAAATAGTCATTGTCTGAATTTGAATTTCTTAGATGAATAGAATCATAAATGAACTGGAAGTGTTAAGAATATTAATATTTGTATAATTTTATCAAACATTTCGGGCGTTGCAAAAACAGATGTATATCATACAAATTAGGATGGATAGAGTACTTTTGGGAAGTTATTCTTTCGGCTGGTTCATACCCTTGTTTTGTGCGCTTAACTTCCCAAGCATTTGTTTTCTACAATAGAATATTTTTTGACTATCTTGTAATTGGTTCTTTCTGCATAGCGCTCATAGGGGAACCTGTTTGCTTCTTACATGTATCTATTGCTACTTTAGCTGTGGCTGCTCATTGATAGCATCTTCTTTTCCTTCTTTCTGGTACTCACAACTTAGTCTGTTGGACAAGGAGGTCTTCTTTGATGCCATATTTTCACAGTTTTCTGTCACCAGTTTCAAGTTTTGTTTCTTCTCAAGTTTTACAATGTGCTGGACGGAACATTTACTCCTGTAAGAAAACATGATGCTGACTGATGACCTGACTTAGTGGCAGAAGAGCCTATAACTTAACTAAAAATTAACTAAATTGAGGCCAGCCCCTAATCTTTGTCTAAATTAGTTGTATTGCCCATCATAATTCTATTGATTGCAGTCTACAAATATTTGTCTCGAAAAGTTTATCCTAACAAGGAGTTAAAAATATAATTGATGGATACCACCTATGATATGCTAAAGAAGGATATCATCACACCAATCATCCGATCGTTGATGAACAGTTTGGAGATCATTGAATTTTCTGCTTTCCTTCTGTAGGCGTTTTCGTTAGACTGCGTCATAGGATTTTGAACAAATACTTTTCTTGTCACCAACTTGTTGGCAAATGATTCATTTTTCAATATTTCCTTCCATGGGGTGTCTGCACATGATGATGTATTGATGTCTGTTCGACCTTCATTCATGATTGGAGACCTGGGGAAATTAGCTGTTAATAGTTTACTAATTAGAAATATCAAAATACGACATAAACTATACATAAAAGATGCCGCTTCTATTTTCATCTTTTGATCTATCTGCAAATGATTTCAGTATCCTAGAAATTTCCCATCACATTCCATATTGTAACAAAAGTTACATGGATCCTATCTTCTACAATTTTGCACAACAACTTTTCACTTTTTATTTTTTCAAATATCTCAAAGTAACTTCTAGCTGTTACATTATTCCCGATTCATGAATGACTCAAAACTTCAACTATTGTGCTAAACAATCATCTAAACCAAAACAAACACTCTATCTGGAGAAAAGCTTTAATAATTTTTTACAAATTACATTACAAGTTTAGCTGACTTCGGAAAAGTCCAAACTCTGAATAGAAAATATCCCGATATTACACATCTCCAAAATAATAACCCTTGTAACAGATGCATAACAGTATGTGGCCTAGGAGCTGCTCAGAAAATGGAAATCTCTCCACTATCAGCTGCTCATTCTGAACTGTTTAAATGCTAAAGATATGAAACCTCCCGATGAATAGATACAAATAAAGGCTCTGCTGAAGTATCTATGTCCTCAATGATTTTGGCTTGTCATAGGGATCAATTTACGCTTAAGACATTTGCCAATTGTGGAATTACACTGGTGTATGTTGGTGGTGTTTTTTCAATGTATTGATCAAAACTCTGGTAGAAAGATTTTTACTTTTTGTCCTGGATAGAGCAAGAAATATGTATATCAGGTCCTTCCAGGTATCATTTTTGTTTCAAGACATCAACCGGCCAGATGTGCCTTTAATAACTTTCCTTTGTAGAGTTGCCTCTTTATTTAACTTATGTACATTTCTTACTAGGAGATCTTATGTTTCTCCTCTCCTCATGTGCAGCAAAACAATGACAGTTGTCTTGCTTACACGTTAGCCGCAATTTGCAAGTTATTGTCTGAATTTGGAGTCTCAAACATGAGGGGACTTATTGGTTCATCCTATTCACCAGTTACCAGTATAGGAACTTCATTATCCACTCAACAACTCTTATATGTTCTCCTGAGAAGATCCTTAAAGCGAGCAGAAAGTCTAAAGCTGAAACGGCTGGTTGCATCTAATCATCTTGCCATGGCTAAATTTGACCTTACTGTAAGTGCTTTGATCACTCTCTTATTATTCATTATGGTGACCAGATAATCTAAGGTGATTCAAGTCATAGCTTACTCCAAGGGAAAAATCCATTTGCACGAGTCCAGTTGTGTTATGTATTGGTGAAAAAATTGTAAAGGCAGTAAGAAAGAGAAGCGGTACCTGGTCTCGCTTATTCATTGCATGGTGTTACTCATTTTGTGTCATTATATATGTAGCACAAATTTCTCAATTTGAATTTGTTGCCTTTGGGTGCTCATAATTAAATTGTAATATAGATTATTTTCTATAGGATACTGGATAATCCAATGGGGGAATGATGAACTTTTGAGATTTGGAGAGTGTGTAGAATAGCCAGTGCCAGGTTGAGTTCATGAACTTAATAGTTCTTATAAAGCAGTAATATTGTCATTTCTTACTTTATATAATCAGACTCGGCCTTGTCAAAAATAATAATACTATGGCTACTTTTAACATTCATCATCCGTTTTATGTCTCCTATATGAGGTATCTTAAAGTGTTAGACACATTATGCCCCAGGCTGTGGTTCAAGAGTAGAGCTAATACAATGTGGTATATATGGTAGGTGCACGTCATAAGTTCGAATCCTATTTAGTGAACCAAGTTTGTTATTTATGTGGAGAAGAGCAGTCAGCAGAGAGGCAAGCTCATTATCCACTGAAATTTGGAGCTGGATTTAGTGGTTTTGTTGTTATAAAAGAAAAACTACAATTCATTTCGTGTCTGTTTGACAAAAGTTCAAATCTCTAAACTAAGCTGAATAAACTGTTGTGTGTGTTTTCTCATCGAATTAAATATGTTTTCTGAAGTGCTACTCAGTCCAGCAATCAATCAAGTAAGTCCCAATCCCAAATTCTTCCCAGTTGTTTAAGATCCACTTCACACTTCACAGGCCTTTCTCCTATGGGCTGGATAATTCTGGCGTGCTCCATGCGCCTCTTCCCTCCCATACTTATCCCTGAGAACAACCATCCTTAGTGCTTCTCAGTTCTTACTCAACCCTTCATCACCATTTCCACGCAAAACTTTAATACTGTTTCATCCCTTATCCCCAACAGACCATCCTTAACAGGCAAAGTGATATTACCCCTGTCAACAGGTGATTTCTTTTCACTTTGATTTCCATCCAAAAGAAAATTCCTTTACAGCTGCTCAATTTTCTTAGCCCCTGCTACAGCATTCCTAAGAGAGACATGTAGCAAGCAGGTTGGTACCTGTTAGGCTGTTATCCCCAACTAACTACACCCCTTAGAAGAGGTATGTTTCTTCCTTCCTCCAAGTGGTTTCTTATACTCCAGTAACATGGGATGCTAAGCTGATATAAATTGTGATTGGAAACTATAGGTAGCCACAAATGCATTATGGATTGCTGATTTACATCTAAAAAAGCTCAAATCAACCTTTTTAGGTTGTGATATTCCAATCGGGATCATCCTTAAATTGATCCTATGTTCTGACATAGATTGGAACCACAACCAAACTCCTCTCAAGTACTTTGGCCTACATTAGCATCACAATTAAAGTATCATTCGTAAACAACCAGGGAGCCACCAACCACATTCTTAGGTCCACTTGTTGTAACCTTGAAGCCATTAAAAAAGGCCCCTGTGCTGTGATGCGCCAAAGAAACATAGAGGAAAGCATATTTTTGAAAGCAAAACTTCAAGGAATGCAGTAATCACTTTTTCCTAGAGCAAATGAACTATATGAGTCTTCAAAAACTAAGTTCTCGACATGTTATAGTACCCCTGTTATAGGTTTTATATGGATACTGTAGAGGCCCTTACCAAATTTGACTTGAGTGCTTCAGTGATGCAGCAATGCATATATAAGTACTAAAATTTTACGATAAAATTAACCCTTGTTGTTTTAGTTGGATTCTTCATATAATAAACTTACCAGGAAAGGCAAATTATTTCCATTTTTGAAATAAATACTTATGAGTAAAAAGTTCTTTTTATAGTTTCTGACCTGACGTTGCAGTTAATTAATCAAGTAGTGGGTTCTCAGATCAACTGTTGGGTTCTGCAGTTGAGCAGCAGTTTGATGACAAACTGATGCCTAATGAGAAACAATAAACTGTAGGCATTAATCTTTTGTGGTATCATCATTTTCTCTTTAATTCCTGTAAATATGTCTTCTAATTTTTAAAGTTAAGACAAAATATGACTGTCCAGTTTGCAGTTACGTATTTTCATCATGCATATAAACATCCCAAGTGACCTAAAGGAATTGAAACCCTATATAAATTATTATTTATATTGTATTTAATTGAGTTGTATACACTGTAGGCATATTCCAAGGTCATTGCAGTTCTTCCATTTCATCTTTTGGAAAAGTCAACTTTGCTAAAAGAAAATGTATGCTATCCCAGTATGCCCAAATTGCCAGGGTCTATGTTTCACATTTAGGGCGGGTAAGTGATAGAACTTTATGCATGGGCCATACTTAATTTTTAAGAAATTATCTTCTACAAAGAGCCAAAGTTCATGTTTTGGTCCGTACGAACAGAGGCAAACTGAGGATTCAAAGTCGATGGGGGCACCACTAAAACTAGATGCACGGTAGTCGAAACGATGTCAGGCAACTGCATAGTCTAGATTTTTTTTATTAAACACCCATAAAACTGGTGACCAAAGGAAAAATATGAATTTATTTGATGAAGGCCGTTGTGCGGATCAGTGGTCTGGGCACCACTTTGCATATGTTAGGTTTCGTGTTCGAAACCTGTCACTGTACATGTTATATGCATTTCTTTTAATTGTCAGCTAAAAAGAATGATGTAGCAGTCGGCCAAGGTTCAAACTCGGGTCAGCGCTCTTGGGCATAAGCTGCATACTAACCAAATGACCCAACCCAGCAGATATGTTTGTGGGATCCTTTTAAATATATCCTAATATCCTAGTTCTTCAAGGCCCCCCCCGCCTCAACTTACAAATGTGTTCATTTCTTAGCACATTGTTGCACTTCACTCCAAACACGAAAGTCGCCTTCACACAACAGCCATGAACAGAATTCTCCCAGGAGCTTACTTTGAATTTCACAATATGAGTAAGAGCTGGCTTAATGCGAGGAACAGATCTTAACCTGAAAAAAGAGGTCCCGTGATGCCATAAATCAAAGCTGCCTTTTTAATTACATAGAAATAAAGCGAGGGTGTTCAATTGAGATAATCTTTCTAATCCATTTCCCACTTTCTTAGAATCAAATGATCATCTGAGTTGCTCTCTGAAGCAGGTTAAGTGTCACTACTTCACTTTCCATTCGAAGACCTGACCAGATATGAGCTTAAATGTCATCTGCTACAATTTTAGAAGTTCACTTACTGTGTTCTACATATATGATTCTTTTGGTCAGCTGTAAAATGCTTAACAGTTTCATCAGGAATATTTGCAACATCAAGCCAGAATGTTTTCTCGTATTTTCTTGTTAATACAACCATATTTCCTCTGATCAGGGGGAGTCGATGCTGAACATTGTATTTCTAGAGGGCTTTTTGCTCTCTTCATATGATTGATGTCTTTATCGTTGATTTATAAGGAAACTGAACCTATGACATTTAATGTGCAGCAAGTGCAACGACCTTTGCTTTCATTTGGTCCAAAGGCTTCCATGAAACTTGCAACATGCCCAACCAATGTCTGCAAGGTTATATTCGCTCCAAGATGTTTGCTTTATCTTTTAAAGTCTAAAGTTTCTTTTGAGTTGTCCATTTCTTTATCCTGATTGTATTCATTCTTGCAGGAACTGAGATTGAGTTCTCATCTGATTAATGAATATGGTGATGAGGCTTCATTAATGATCTCAGATGGGGCCTTTTGTACTCAATGGATTAAGAATTTAAAGAAACCAAAAGGTTCTGTTGTCTTTTCCCAGGAGAATGAATGTAGGAGTAATACTGACGCATTCCAGTTCTGTGGGCAGCCATGTTCCATCCCTAGATCTGTGCTGCAACTTTTAGGCTCTTCATATTTGTTCCGTGCTACTGCCTGGGAGGTATATGGCAGGTGAGGTGGTGTCTTGGTTCTCATTCTTGTTTTTGCATACAGTACCCCACCGTTTTCTCTGTGCGATACGTTCCTCATGCAGTTATTGATAAAGTGCTGTTTCAGAAGCATGAAAATATTCTGCCTGGGTGACCACTGCCAATGTTAAAATTTGCTAACTGCATGGTTAGTTAAACTATGCCACTACTTGTGTAAGATGTTTAGAGAAGGGTCATTAAGGAGGACAACAAATTTGCTTTGCTGCTTAATTAGAAAGATACTTGTCATTACTTTCAAATGTAAAATATAAGTACTATTCCCTCATTTAGAATTCAAGTGTTTGCACTACCACATAATAGTGACGTCAATATCTTATACTTATATTGTTGAAGTGTGTGACCATCTCATCTAAAAGCTTAAGCTCTTAGAGAGAACACACTTTTATTATTTGATTATATTTTCAGCACGGCCCCTCACGTGCAAGCCTATTTTTTTATGGGCCAAGCAAGTGAAAATTCTTTTTGATTTGGGTGGTGGTGAAATTCGATCTCAGGATCTTTGCTTGCTCTGATACCATGCTGAAGTGTGTGACCATCTCATCTAAAAGCTTAAACTGTTAGAGAGAGCACTCTTTTATTATTTGATTATATTTTCAACACTTCTCATCTTGACTGGACAAAATTAAGACCTTAAAACCTTAATAGCTGAAGTATTTTAGAATTTTAATGAAGATGTGGTCAAAAGTAGGGATCTTCCTATTGAATCGTTCAAAAAAAAAATAATTTAAGTACACATCATGGCACTTGGTACTAGCGCTTTATGGATTATATGGAGATTAGTTCTACTAGATTTTATGCCAGAAACCAAATGTCGTATAAATAACACATTTTTTTTAATTCTCTGGAGTACTTCCCCATAGTGCAAACTTTTGGTTGGCACTTTCACTATTTCTATCAGATTACACAACACGTCTTTAAATAGCATAACTAGGGTAAACAAGTATAGTCTCAAAGTCTATCGTTGGTGTAGATCCATGATCAGGGAAACTCACCACAGTTTCACACAAGTGGAAACTCTCATACATGTCCTTTATGACATTTATTTAGATGTTTAATATGAACTTGTTTGTCCTCCAACACCAACTAGGGGGATTTTCTTCGTACTCTATCATGCACTTTCTCTTGGTCAATGAACACAACAAGCAAATCTTTGTCTCCTTGCAGATCTACTAGACATAAATCTCAATTGGCTCTCTGTCTGTTAGTATCTATTTGTCTATGCCGTACTCTTATAAAAGAATGTCTATGTTCCATCACTCTTCCCCAATATTTCATAATGTGACTCATAAGTTTGATGCCACGATGTATGACACAACTTCAAATATCTTCTTTGTCCTTAAAATATCTAATTAGGGGAGCGTCCTGTCTGTAGTATTAGGACTTGCCGAATGATAAGGATTTTAAAGATTTTTCTTCACGAATTCAATTTATTATAGATGGACTAATTCACTCTCTTAAAAGTATTGGATTTTTAAATTCTTTTTTTTATGCCAAGCGAAACCTGTAGCCGCTACCCTTTGGGTGCGCATAGGGTAAAACCCCCGCACCTATGCAATAGCTCACAAACCACATAGGAGAGGTAACCCGCACTAGGCAAGGAAATAAGAAAGCAGTATCCACTGTCCAATGGGTGTCATGTAGAGACACAAAAGTCTGAAGCCAGTTAGAGATTTTGAACTTCAATTCTTGAAGGCATGGTTTTGCCTTGTATGCTTGTAATCAGATGTTGCATTGTTTGTTTAAAAAGGCTAGATGGAACTTCACCTGTCAGCTATGTCTAGAATCTGTAGATTACAAGCACTCAATTCTAATCCAAATCCTTTACTGATTTTCTCCTTGTGTGCTAATTTAGTTCACCCCTTGCTCGAATGAACGCACTGCTTTATGCAACATGCTTTGCTGACTCATCGAGGTAATACTTGTATGATTTTTGTAGTGGTTGAGCTGTTTGAAATTGTGCCTTCATATCATCTCACAGAAATTTGCTTGCATATCTTCTTGCAGTTTGGATGATGTGGCATTAGCATATGGCAAACTTATTCAGCATTTAGCAGAATTTAAGGGATACAAAGGTTTGCACAAATATCTGAATACTTATTAAGTATTCTTGAATTGACATAGCTATGCTTACATATATTCATAGGCTCATTGCATTATAGTGGTGCTTTACTTCAGCTAGTTGCTGATGCTTTATTCATGTTAGAATAGTAACATGTATATACAATCCTTCTTAGAATAGTAATAGTAATAGTAATAGTAATAATAGTATATAGTGTCCTACTAAGAAAAGGATTCTATTGTAGTGTCCTAGTTAGAAAATGTGTCCATTTTAGTGTCTATAAATAGGGTCTTTATACAATAATATAGAAACAACATTTCAATAATATTTTTCTCCTAAATTCTCATATGGTATCAGAGCCTCTACGATCTCTTTACGATCTTGATAGAAAATCAAAGAGCTTCCGCCGGCGAAAGGTGGCTATTTCCCATATATGCTGCCTGGGGCGAAACCAACCTTCTGTTAGGTCAGCGAAAAATATTACTATTTATAACTGGTTAAAATTATATTTATGTATATATAGTAGATGTTCAACCCCATTCGGTTAGTTAGTGTGTTTAGCTCTTTAGATTTTGAACCCCCTTATTGAAAATCCTAGCTTCGCTACTGTATGCTGCCCGTTTGGCCAATGATTATGTTAGCAAAAGTTAGGTCACCGTGTATCTTTCTGGTGACTACTTTCTCATACCTAATTTGTGTTGCACCGAACCATTCTTCCCGTGACTACCTTTTTTTCATATTTGATTTGCGTAGCACCGTGCATCTCTATCTCTTCAGACTACTTTTCATATTTAATTTGCGTAGTACCATGAATTTTTTTTGAACCAACTTTTCATATTTGAGTTGAATAACACCGAATGTCTTTTTTGGTGACTCCTCTGATTTGATTTGCGTAGTCCTCTTCCTCTTTCCGGTGATTTCTAAATCTGATTTGCTTAGGATTGTGCCATCATTCCGACCCTACCCATATAATTGCTCTTTTTTAGTAGGGTCGCGCAATCATTTCGACCCTACCAATATAATTGCTCTTTTTCAGTAGGATCGTGCCATCATTCAGACCCTACCTATATTATTTTTCTTTTTCAATAGGGTCGTACCGTCATCTGACCTTCCCTTTATAATTTCTATATTCTAGTTGGGTCGTGCCATCATTCAGACCCTACCCATATAATTTTACTTTTTAGATTGTTACCAATTTCAATCATCAAATCTCTAATACCCTGGCATATGAGCATGTTCCGACCAGTTTTTCCATGACTTTCTAGTTTAATATCAACTCGTCTATTGATTCCAACATGATAAATATACTTTGTACTAGATTTTGAGCACATTCTGGCGACTGTTTTATTGCAAAGAAGTCTACATATGGAGCAACCACCTAATTTTGTTGCTCAGGGGGAGTTTAGTAGCCTTGTATGTCGATTGTGTAAGTCACTTTATGGTTTGAAACAGTTTTTGCAAGCTTGTTTTGGGAAGTTCAGCACTGTAATTTTATGACTATGTTTTATCGGCATTATGCATCAAATTCAAAATTTGATGAGAAGACCAAACACATTGACATTGATTGGCATTATGCATCAAATTTAGTATTTCATGAGAAGACTAAGCACGTTGAGATTGACAAGTGATCAACTTGCAGATATTTCACCAAGCCCCTCATTGGTCCTCGATTAATTATATTTATAACAAGCTAGGTATATATGATTTGTATGCCCTAGCTTGAGGGGGAGTGTTAGAATAGTAATAGGTATATACAATCCTACTTAGAATAGGAACATGAATAGTAATAAGAATAGTATATAGTGTCCTACTTAGAAAAGGATTGTAATCTTGTATTGTAGTGTACTAGTTGGAAAAGGTATCTATTGTAGTGTCTAGAAATAGGGTCTTTCTGTAATAATGTAGAAACAACAATTTAATAATATTTTTCTCCTATATTTCTCACAGTTCACTTGATCCTTTTTTTTTTCATGGATCATGGATGTATATCATTTTTTTATCACACCCATAAGGTAAACACACACATCTTTAGGTATTGCTTGCTTTTACACATAATTGCCATATGGTAACAGGATGGTTTTTAATTCTGCAATTCTTCTGTAGCCCTAAGTGCCTACCAACAGAATGGATCTTAGGTCTAATGAAACTCCAAATGTTAGCTCACTAGGTGAGGATTGCCCAAGATCAAATATGAAGACAACAACTTATTCCTTCAACAGATTTGGGACACTCTAACACACCCTCCCCTCTGCATGCTCAGAACTAGACAGGTGGATCGGGAACCACATGATATAGGAGCCCAACCAAGAACAGGGATGGATTTGAATCTGATAGCATGTTAAGAAATAGTCCTTGAGCCTAGCTAGACCCGAAAAGTTAGCTTGTGCGGTGAAAATTTCCTATCATTGAAGAGACATGGTAAAAAATTGTAGGAACTTGAGCCTATTCCCTCAACCAATGTGGGACACAGATCTTTCATGAATTACCAAAAAACTTGCTAAAAGTGAAGATAGCCATATAACATACAAGTCCGCTCTTGTAAAAAATGTTGTTTTGACAGAAATGCAGTCAGAACTGGCAAGCTTTTTTTCGTCTTTCTGGAGGCGGATAACATTTGTGTAATTTGGTCCGAAGAAGGATAGAAGTAGGTCGAGTGGAATTATGATTGTGATAGGTAATGAGCTGACCAAAGTGTTCTCAGGTAAATACTAGACAACCTCATTTAGATCATGCACAATAAGCATTTCTGGCAGTAGTGCAGGAATAATTCCAAATGAATTAGCTTTTTCTTGTAGAGAAAAATAACATTGCGGTGTTATCCTGGTCGAGGGAAAAGAACTGATGGACTTTAAATAGGATCATGATAGGTTACTGAGTTATGTCCAAAGTGTTCTCAGGCAAATTCTGATCAATCTCATGCCCTGGAAGGGATCCGTGAATGTTCAGTCTTAAACTGGGCTTTAGTGTACTGTGCCTAAAATTGTATGTAATTCCTCAGACTTCATTGATACATATGCAAGTAGGAAAGCCAGATCTCTTTCTTTCCTTTCTTCTGTTATAAAAACACATCCTCTTTTCTCCTACATACCTTGGAAAAAAAAAGGAAAGCGAAGAGGAAAAATGAATTTATACTATAGTTTTTATTTTATTTACATATACTCAATAATGACTGCTTATGTATGTACCTTCAGAAGCTTTTGCTGCTCTGGAACTCGCAGAGGAGAAGTTTGTATCGCTTTCAAAGTCACAAATTCAGCTTGTAAAGTTACAATTGCTCCATGATCATGCTTTACATACGTAAGGCAACATCTCTAGTATTTACTTGGTTTTAAACTTCTTTTTCCTTGTCTGATTGGATGTTAGTTGCTGTTCAGGGGAAATTTAAAATTAGCACAACAGTTGTGTGATGAGCTTGGTGTTTTAGCCTCTTCAGTAAATGGCGTAGACATAGAGATAAAGGTTGAAGCTAGCCTCCGCCATGCTCGAATACTGATTGCAGCAAACCAATTTAGCCAGGTAGCCTGCTTTCCTTTAATTAGACCTCTTTCTAGGTGACTCAATTGTAAGATAGATAAGGGTGATGATGTTCCGAGTTCTACATGACCTGCTAATGTTTTTGGTTGTTCTATTTCTAGTTTTTGAACTTTGTACAAAAGGATATGATGTGATAATGTAATGAATTGGACTTTCTGCTCATTCCCTATCATTTTTAATCAATAGAAGAACGTGCCCGCTTGCTCCCAAAAGAAGGTAAATAAATAATGAAAAGGAATACAGTCAACTACATCCTAAACTGGTGATGCTTCAATACACCCGTGATAGAAAATCGGATACTTGAGTTCACTTTGTGTTTGCTCGTTGGTCAGGAAATGATTCAGGTTTTGTTTATCTATCTGACTTTAAGGCTTCAACTGTTGTTCTATGTGAATCATTATATGGACGTGCTGATGATAATATATTTTCGTTAGTTCATTGCCTTTATACATGTAGGTCATTTTCATTGCTCTCAACTCCTTCAATTTTCGTAAAAATTGGCATGTTTTTCTCGGCTGAGCATTTCTTTTTCTTGTGAAAATCATGAGGTCATGGTCTAGTTAAAGTGGCTGGACCAGCAAGTCTGGTCTTGGTT
Source organism: Solanum pennellii (assembly GCF_001406875.1). Lineage (NCBI taxonomy): Eukaryota > Viridiplantae > Streptophyta > Magnoliopsida > Solanales > Solanaceae > Solanum > Solanum pennellii. The sequence goes on along the minus strand of NC_028644.1, from coordinate 60,273,125 downwards.
CTTAAGTCAAGTAATATTTGATCTTGGCTTGATTTAGTGCATTGTTTCTGGTATAGAAGTTCCTATAAAATGGGCCGCACCCTACCTTTGAGTGCCGAATACCTCTTTACTCTTCTATTTATTGTCTTCGGGGATGAGAAGCACCATAAGCATGCATTCCATGTTTGAGTAGTTCGCTTGCAGGTTTGCTTGTGCCTGTGATGCCAAGGATTACAAGACACCACTCTACTCTCTGATTTTGCAGCCAATGTGGTGATCATGATCTTTCTGTGGGACTATACTGTTACTTGTTACCTCAAGATATTTGAACATCAAAAAAAGATTCTGGCTTTGCTTTGGCTTTAAATTCAGTTTCAAAAAGAGATATTTGAACATCAAATTTGTTCACAAGTCCACTTTGAATCTGTTTACAATATTTTGTTTCTCTTACATCTTATAACTTGATATTGTGGTGTGCTATGGAAAGTAGTTATCATTATCTTCTGATTTCCTTAGCTATAGGTAATTATTTGATCTAATTTATGCAGTCCAAAGACAATAAGCATTTATAGAATTTCTTAATTTCCTTCTTATTAATGTGATTCTCCCAGGCAGCAGCTGTTGCACACTCTCTCTTCTCTATGTGCTACAAATTCAGTTTACAAGTCGAGAATGCCACTGTTCTTCTTTTACTTGCAGAGATACACAAGGTAGTGATTTGCTGTTATGTTAGATAAGTCAGAATTCAATCAGTATTTTTGATCACAAGTACTTTCTTATACAAGGTATCACCTTGTCTGAAGAAATGGAACGTATTTTACCATTTATGCATCTTCACCATGTATTGTAACACTTGAACTTACTTTGGCCTATACTCCTTCCTTTCTCTGATATGTTCAAGATTTAATAGAACTTTGTTCATCCATTTCAGAGATCAGGAAATGCTGTTTTAGGTATTCCGTATGCATTGGCAAGCCTTTCCTTTTGTAAATCTTTCAACTTAGACCTTCTCAAAGCATCTGCTACACTGACACTTGCGGAGCTTTGGCTCTCACTTGGATCAAGTCATGCGAAAAGAGCTTTGGCTCTCATACATGGGGCATTTCCTGTACTTCTTGGTCATGGTGGTTTAGAGCTCCGTGCCCGGGCCTTTATCACTGAAGCAAAATGCTATCTTGCTGACTCAAGCTTTTCAGGTGCCTTATCGGAATTTCAATGCTCAACCTGATAGCTATACTCATCGTAAACAGGACTTTTCATTAGTTTGTGTATAATCATATCATGGTTTTGAGTTATAACTACATCCTATGTCCTCAACCTCAACTATATTTCTTCTCCATGTCCCCCAAATAATGCAAACACCTTAAATCTTACAAACCTCATTCTTTAACAAATGGATACCCTTGTCTGGATTTACATGACCCATCATAAGTTAGAACTAAAGGATTAAGATAAATTTGGGTTAACTTGTTTCTGTGAGACTTCCTTTTTAGCAATTATAGCTCTTGTGGATGCCTAAGATTTTATGAATCAGAATGTAGCAGGAGATTCTCTCCAACTCTCCAGTAGTTCCCCTCATATCCAGCCACGACTTGTCATTTACTTTTCCCAATCAAGCTGCCGCTCCATCCTCACTTCTCATGGGCTCATATATCCTTTGACCTTGAGATTCTTTGATGATTAATTTGTCTCTCTTTGGATATGATTCACCTTTACCTCATTTGAGACTCTACCTTCAATTAATGCACACACATGGGAGACATGCTAATCATTTAAAAATTGACAGTTAACTTGCTTCTGAATTTTCTTGTTGGCACTGTTTTCTTATGTTCTTGAGCATTTAATCTGTGATTAATGATACCTTATTGTTCTCAGTATGCGAAGATCCAGAGATGGTACTTGAACCATTAAGGCAGGCTTCCGAAGACCTGGAACTTCTGGAGGTTAGTCAATACGGAAACAATTTAATATTCCAATTAGTGACATCTACACTTCAATTAAAGAACTTCAGCTTGGGTTTCAAGTTCCATGTGACGATATTTTCCTGTGAAGAAAAGAAAAATTAAAGGAAAAGAAACAAATCCATGAAAATTTGAAAATTTTCGTATTAATGTGCTAATAGAAGTGTACACTAGATACGTTTGAAGGGAATGATATACATCTATAGCTCAGAGAAATAATTTCTAGAAAATACAAAAGTTGTATTTCATGACATCCATCTTCCTTTTTTTTCCGGTTCAATTTTCTCTCTTTACCCTTTAAAAAGACCTTAACTCTAAGAAAGTGTGTCTCTCCTCGTGTTTGTGTTGTGTTGGAGTGCGTGCGTGGGTCTGTATTCATGCATATGGACAAACAGATGCAAACTTGCTATACCAAATTCTTACATGTTAAAAGCTATGCTGTTCGGACTTTCCAAAATTACTGCCGTGCCCGAGTCAGATCCTTAAAAAATGCACTATTTTTGGAGGATCCAACATGCACCCGTCGCCATTATTGAAGAGGTGGAGCAACATAAGTTAAAAGTAGAATATACATGAGAAAAGTAAAGGCATAATTATCTAAAGCTTTCGATTGGATGATGTGAAGGAAAATTAGAAAGGGAATGTAACGAAGAAAATGAAGGTACAATTCTCCAAAGAGTAGTTACCAATTACATGAGATTAGTGGAAAGAAAACAATGGAGTGAATCCGAAAAGTAACAACTCTGTAAGATTAGGATTCAATTAGGTGAATTTAAATGACTCCCAAAGGTGTGTGACCTAGTGGTTAATGAAGTGGAATGAAAATCACGAGGTCTCAGGTTCAAATCCCAACAGAAGCTAAAAAAACTAGGTGATATCTACCCATCTGCCTGAGCCTTGATGGGTAGAGTTCACCGGTATCTATGCTGGTGGGAGGTATCAGGTACCTGGTAGAATAGTCAAGGTGCTTAAAAGTTGGCTCAGACTCTATTGTCAGAAACCTTTTTTAGTGAGTTAAATTCTCTTCAGACCTAAGTACCAATTGGTGAGGTGAAGTAAAAGAGAAAGATTAAAGTGTGAACTACTTTACTCCGTTTTCCTGACTCTTCCCAAAGAAGGTATTTTCCATTATTTTTTTTTGGAAATCAGTAACTTCGAAAGTATTTTCCATTAATTATCTCTGAGTTTCCTTATTATCCTCCTCAATCCATTCTATTTTCTTTTCCGTCATATTTAGTTCTGTTTTCTGGGCCTTGCAGAATAACTTTTGGACTCCAGCTTCTATTTGTTAGCTGAATTTAAGAAAATAATGGTCTTCGTTAGATGTTTAATCTGCAAAATTTACTCTTGTCTCATCAATTATCATGAATGTGGTAGTTGTGAATGTTTGTTTCCTTTGTGTAGTGATAGATTTGACATTTCACTTCCATTTCCTCCGTAATTATCACATTTCTTTCACTGATTCTCTAGAGTACAACAACATACCCAGTGTAATCCCATTAGTGGAAACTGTAGCGTCAACCAGAATAGGAACCATGGAGAGATACTCTAGAAAATTAAGATTTAAAGCACACGTAGTATTAACTTATGCACTGCCAGTGTAGTACCATAAGACAGATGAAGGTAAAATGAAGTTGTGATTATAGTGCCTAAAGGTATACAATTCAAGTGTCTAAGTTTTTTCAGGAGAATGGCATGATAAATGGAGATGTAATCCTAGAATCAGCATAATGGGGCTAATGCCTGTTTCATTTTAATTTGTATTGTTATAAAAATATAAAAAGAATTAAAATAAGTGTCTGAAATGGACGAGTGCTAGTAATGTGATCGTTTCCAGTTTTAATGGCGTGCTAGGTTCTAAATTATTTATCTTAATAGGTATTTCTCTAGATGAACTAATGCATCATTTGGGTACTCTATTTTGGCTATATACTGGATTTATGTAATGTTAATTCTCTTCAGATATTAAACAAAATTGGATTAACTAGGCTTTTCTTGCTAATCATATTTGAATATGGGCAGCCTAACCTAACAATCAATAATAGAAAAAAGAGTTTAGGTATCATTGCTTATTGAGCTTGTTTCACGTATCTTTTTTACCTATTCATCTTAGCGTCGACTCAATTTTTTGACCAATAAGGGAAAACAATTTGAAATTGGCACATGACAGCTCAACTAAACCTTCTCTGTGATTCAAATAGGTGAGGTTGCACCATTCATTTTTTTGAAATCCTTTTTAATAGGTCAGGTCACAACCGTAAATTATGTTTGAAGACTACTTCTCAGCCTACTTTACTGCTCAAAAAATCTATTCTTGGTTGCTTAAGTTTGATTGACTGCCATTATAGGGGAACAGAACTATCTCCACAATGAATCTACTTCCAACTTGTATAGCTTGCACTGAACTGTTTCTGTTTTCTGGTAAAGTGGAATTGCCTTTGTTTGGCCAACAACTTCAAGCTTTAACAACCCCCTTACCCCAGCCAGAAAAAGGAAAGAAGAAGATGCATTTCTGACATTACAATAACTCTTCATATGCAGTATCATAAAATGGCTGCCGAAGCGTTTTACTTGATGGCCATTGTATATGATAAGCTGGGGCAGATGGACCACAGAGAAGCAGCAGCTCAGTCATTTAGGAAACACATCACCACTCTTGAAAGCTCTGATATTTGAAGATCGTCGTCAATATTTTGCTAAGAAACCAGTATCTAACCTAAATATTCCTTTGGTGAGTGATTATTTGTCTTCTTGCGGCTACTTATGAAAATAACTTTTAGCTTTTTGATACATACTTGTTCACAAGATGGAACAAAGATTCCAAGGTCTATCTATTAAAGTGTGTCAGTGGTATAATATTGTAACTTCAAAAATTTGAAACTAAAACTTTTGCTGCAAGTATGAATTCATGATTCGGGAGTTATCATATTAAAAGGAAAAGGATTGTGCTAGCAGAAGGAAAAAATTAAGTTAAGATGACTATAATGTTTGACCCTGTACTATTTAGCTTAAGTCGAGGGTTTTGGTTTTAAGAACAAGAAAAATTTGCGCTAAATAATTTATTCTGATTGAAACTAGTGAAAGAAATCATCTATGAAGTGCCCAACTAGAAAATTGAGCGATAATAGATAATTGGAAGTTGGATGTAACATTTGGCATTGCTCTTCAGTCATTGTACAAGAAAGACAGTTTTGTTTATTTATTTATGTGGGGAATAACCCTTAGTCCCTTACCCATGTTATCTATGTGACATTTATCTCATTCTGCAAAAAAAAAAGAAAAGAGAGCATAATACCTTCTTAATGCTCTTAGAGATCTATATGGGTAAAGAAGATTTCTGAATTACCAGATACGCGCTACCTTAACTATGATAAATTTGTCTTTGCTATCCTCTTTGCCTTTTCTATTGAAACTGGGAGGTTCCCTTCAATTTATAGAGCCCACAAGTAAGAGAGCTAGATCAAAAGGCGAAAGAGTTCTATTACTCCAGTTGGGGTTGCTCGGAAGAACTATCTGATTAAGTTTTTTTTTTCCTATCACAGGCTGTTTTCTATTGCTGCAGACGTGTTTTATTACAGCTTCGTTGTTCATGCAGCATTAGAAGCATTGGGTAGTGAAGATGCAACAGATGTGGCTTTCCGATTGCCTGAAATTTTAGAAACTCCTCTAATTTCTTGGCAAGTGTACTGTCCAGATATCAGGTTGAGCCACATTTTTGTTTGATGATGGTTGAATAACATTAGTGCTCGATGACTGGTATACCAGTGAGAGTACCAACATTTTCTAGTATTATTGTTGGAATTCTTGCCCCGCTTGCAAGGTCTGAAAGAGGCTAAGGCTAAACGGTTTACCAGGGGATTCAGATTAGATGTCCACAATCTCTGATTGCGTGATAGAGGTCTAACGAATCCCCCTGAAGAGATTGTCTGTTGTAAAAACCATCTCCAACTTTTCTGGTGATGTGTATGCATCTTTCTATAGTTTATGTCCAAGTTTGGAGAGGAAGCACCATACAATCTTCTCTCTCGGTACAGGCTACAGATTGTTCTATAGTATTATTAGTAGTACATAGGTATTTGATATTGAATATGACATAAGACTTGAGAGTGTTATTATGGAGTCTCCATATTAGTACTTGAGATTTTCAAGCTTGTCTCCTCATCAACATGATAAAATCATTTCGCACCATTTGTATATATGATTTCCCAACAATTCGGAATGCAATCAATGGTGCAAACTGCAATCCTAACTCGTCCCCATAAGCTAGAAAACACAATCATATATTTTTAATATCAATTTAACAACATGAATTTCGAGAAAAGCAAAGATAATAAGTTTCAGCACATCTTGATTCGTTTTTCAAATTTTATGGGAAAAAGGATAAATATATCCCTGAACTATCATAAATGGTATGTAGATATTCTCTATCATACTTTTGGGATATTGATGCTCCTGTCGTTTAAAAACTAAAGCATATATGCCCTTCAAGCTAATGGAAGACTATATAGGGACATGTGACACAATCTGTTTATTGATCTGATATGTAATAAATATTGGATTAGTTAATAGGATTGTGACACGTGTATGTCCGTTATTATAAAGGGTATATATGATCTAGTTTTTGAACGACAAGGGCACCAATGTCCCAAAAATATAACGGAGGGTATGCGCATATCATTTACGATAATTTGGGGTATATTTGTTATTTTTCCCGAATTTTATTGCAAATGATTCAATCTCACCAACTTCTCACAAGATATACATGCAACAACCCAGTGAAATTCTATAAGTGATGTGTGGGGAGTGTAAATTGAATGTATACCTTATCCTATTTTGTGGAGGTAAAGATTTATTTCGGAGGAGCTTCAATTTGAGTATAACATATCAAAGTAGGTATGAAAAAGGAAAAAAGGACAGTGAAAAAAATAAAGAAACAATAACAATCACAAAAATGATGTGATAACTTAATATAATAAACATCAAATGAAAATGTAATCAAAAGCAAGACACCATTGGAATAAGGTTAAAATTCCTCAAAAATCAAGGCAACCCTCTATACGTACTTTATACGTACTTTGTACTTTAAGATGATCTTCATACTCTCCTATCTAAGGTCATGTTCTCAGTACTATGGAGCTCTGTATTGTCCTGGCTATTTACCTCTTTCCAATACGTTTCTGGCCTACCTCTACTTCTCCTTGTACCTTCTAAATCCAACTCTGCATACCTCATCACTAAAGCATCTACATATCTTCTTTTTACAAGTCCAAACCATCTCAGTTTTGCTTTCCTCATCTTGTCCACTACGGAGGTCATTCTTCTTACATTGTCCCAAATATTCTCATTCCGTATCTTTTATTTTCTAGTATGTCAAAACATTCATTTGAGCATCCTCATTTTTCGCTACTTGCATTTTCTACACATGAAAGTTCTTGATCATTACTCTACCCCGTACAACAAAGTCGGTCTAACCACCACGTTGTAGAACTTATTTTTAAGTTTAGGTGGTACTTTTTTTTTTATCATACAAGCCTCCATTTCATCAACACCGCCAATACGACGTGTGACATCATCGACGATGCCCTCACTTTCCTAAATTACAGATCCAAACTATGTTTCTTGAATAAACGACGTGTCAAGCCTCTCTTCCACCTCATGCATATAGCATCTTAAATTTGTATTTCAAATATTTCATTTTGGTCTTACTCAGAGTTTTTCTCCACACCCTCAACCTAGCATTTACTTTGTTGCATGTGTCACATCTCGAAATCACACCCTAGAAGTTAGGGGCAATCTCGGATTGCAACCGGCGTACTTGACCTCTCGGAGGTCTTGTACAAGCCCTTACATATCATTCATCGCATACACATAGTGAAAAGTAGTGCGGAATTAAAACTTTTCACAAAACATATCATAGTCTTTAAAAATCTCTTTCATATAAAGTCATAGGAAATACTAAGTCTCAATCTCATCATCTTAAGACACAAGAATACTTGGGCACGACCCATACTTCAATACTAATATAGAAATACTTAGTCTATTACAATACTTCAAAGAAAAACATAAAAGACATATATGCCCTCGAGTCAAATGAGGACATACTTCAACTTCTCTTGAACGATGCTACGGTCCAAGTCTTCACTTCCCAAATGCTCCTCACCTACCAACAACTATAGAGATAGATAAAAGCATGATTAGTACAACCACATATACTAAGTATGACATAATGCACAAAAATCATGAAAACGGACATTTATTAGAAATATGCATCTTTTCATTTAAAAATCATATTTTAATCATAAGAACAACATTTAACAACTTAGAAACACATAACATAACAATTAAGTCAAATATCATAATTTTAGAGATCACTTCATAGTAACCTCATTCACTGTTACAATGAAGGGAAGTTGATTATCTTCACCTTAGACATCTCTTAGTATGTAATCATCCCACTTAAAGCTATTCTAAGAATCACTTAAGCAACACAAAGAGAGACCGCCGATACAACCTCCCTAAGCATGAATAAATGATACTCAAGACTACTTATAATGAGTCACATATACACTTCAAGACATCAAACATATTAACATATAGATAATATGACATTTCCTCATCAAAGGCTATCAAAAGACTTACTTAAGTAGACCAAGAAGATAACGTCCATGATTGACCTCTTCAAGACTACCTAAATAATCCTTAAGGCTTCCTAAGTTTGGATCATGTAACATAATCAACATCTTTCCTAATTAGAGTCATTCTTAAGACTCATCTAGCTAAGATACGAAGTGATCATTCCTATGCCCCCTTCACACCTTAACTAGACAACCCTTAACTACTCTAGATAAGTACTTATTCCATTAACATACTTTCTTACTTAACTTAAGTCATTACATTCATTAGTTCATTTAGGAGACATTCAACACATAAAGGACATTCAAGTAATGGTCTTGGACAAGACCTATGGACTCTAACTAACACCTCCAAAGCCTATTGTGCAATGTCTAGATAGCGTCACATACCACCACCTAAACTTCATAGAACTTCTCTAATGCTAGTAAGTATCCCACATGATGAGAATATGCAATAAACGACATAGACCATGATAGCTAGGCATGGAATCCGGAGTTCAATCCTACTCCGATGAGGTTGTTCTACTTGCCAATGGTAAAACTTGGTCACATCCCATGTAGGCACATAGTTAATGAATATGAAGGGCATGCTTTTGTAATCTAGTCTCATACTTAACTAGAACTACTTCCCTTACCATACTCACTAGGTGCTAGCCTTCGTTCTCATAGAGTAATTCACACATAAGGTTCACATAAAAGGGTTCCATAACAAGTTTATAACCCTGTTACATTTACCCTACCAAGATTCAACCCTAAGACTACACAAGGTCAAAGTCATAGTCTAACATGATCACCTACATAACATCAATAAAAAACATATACCCTCTTATTGCTTAACATATAGATAGATACCATCATACTTCACATAATCAACTACACAAATAGCCACATTACTTCAAGTAGTGCCGACAAGGCCATGATCATCATATTGCATAAAGTAACGCCAACAAGGCCACATGAATTGCAAGTAAAACACATAACACCGCCACCATAAGTGGATCATACCAATCACAACATAATTGAAGTATAAATAACATCAAAATAAAGGAAATAGGGCAGCTTACCACCACAACATCCTCAACACCTCAACTCGATGCTAAATCATCCAATTCAATACTATAAGGCCCTTACCAATGACCATGAGCAGTAATTCAACATAAAAACTATAATAATCAATGAACTAGGTCAATTCAATGTAAATTCATCAATCTAATACAACCTAGATATCAATTGAACACAATTTTTACATCATTAGAAAGCCCATAGAAATCTACACTAGAATTCAACAACCTAACGTCAATATCAAGTAACCCATAACTTAGTCAAAAACTAAGGTTCATCTAATTCATGGGTTCATAGGTAATTTAGGTTAAAATCATCAATACAATATCAATTAAATCATTATTCAATGTTTAGATATCATTAATGCAAGAACCCATGGTAGAATCATGAAATTGGACAATTCAACTTGAAAACTTTAGAAAACTTCTTGAGAATTGGGGCTCCTTGATGAAGAAAGTTTCAAGGATCAAAATCCATACCTTGATGAATCTAATTCTTCACTTTGATGAAGAATCTCCACTCAATTCGTCACACCAAGTTCTTCCTTGCTTTGGACTTCAATGGAATCTCAAGGAATTTCTAAGGGATTTTGATTTGGAAGAATAAAGTCTTCAATGTGTTTACGACTTATATACACACTCAAAATACCCAAAAGACCCCTAAATAACCGCCAATACTCTTATTTGGAAGTGGGCTGAAATTACAAGTGCACCCCTCAACTTGGCAGTGAACTACACATAACACAACTTCACAGACGGAAGGGCCATCGATGACCCGTCCCTTGACCAATGGACCGTCCTATTGGTCCGTGGTATGGGACTGGTTTTTGGCCTCTACTCTCCCACGACTAACTCCCAATCGACGACCACCACCAACGGGGCGTCGACTGACCCACTGGGCGTCGATTGCCAACCGTTGGTTGGGCTGTCTTGGCATCACTTTTGGGTCCTTCCTCAAAGACCCTTGATGGTCCTTGGGGATGTTTGCCCGGACGTTTCCAACCCAAACATGATCATATAAAATTTTTTAGCACCTCTCACATGAATTTCACCCAAAACGAACACGTAAAACTCGACGAAACATGCTTAAACACACAAGGTCGTTTCAAGCCATATCTTTCGAACGTCATGGACGTTCTTGAACGTTTGACCTTTAAACTCTATGAAACTTGACACACTACCTATATATGTTATAATAACTCATTTAAAGACCTTACAACCTCATGAATCACACATAGAATCACATTTGAGGCACATAGGTGACTTAGTCGTCGAATGTCTTGGTCGCCCCTTGACATTTGACTTCCAATGCACCTAAACTCTTAGACACTGCCTCAATAGCACATATTAGACCTATTTAGGACCTTAGATCATAAAGACCAACATGTTAGGCTCTAGTTCACCTAAATCATTTTCGAAGTCTTACAACATGTCTCATCAATCAGTACTGCGTCATCTCCAAATGACATACACCATGAGATCATGATTCACTCTTGATCTTCTGAGAGAGTTCAGTTGTGTTAACACTTGAAGCCAATCTTATCTCTATCTTAGTACTCATGCAATTTATCAGCTGGCCGCTATGAGAAAATTATGCGGCTAAGCAAATATATACTAATAATTACTTAACATAACTACATTTTGACTTAATTATCGTTCGTCACTAATTTCTAGGCAAAATTATGTGGTCGAGTTTTAGTTGTATAAATGTGTCGGCCGAGTTTCAGTTTTATAGTGAAGTTTTCAAAATTTGAATGATATAATTTGTATAATAAAATTTGTAATCACTTAAAGTTTGGATGTTTCTGTTTGTATAGATTCGTTATTTCAGGTTTTATCGTATTTGTATAATTTTGAAATTTCTATAATATAACAATTGTATAATTGCGAAATTAGCTCAATTATATAAATACATGTGAATTATACATACGTACACGAATTATACAAACGTAGACACAAATTATACATCACTCATAACAGTTTAAACGGTAACTACAATTCGTAAATATGTAAACTATAACTAAGGAGCATAATTAATTTTATTATGATAGCCATTTGAGAAATTTACTCTATCAAATATAATAGTTGTACAATTTCTAATATAGAAAGAAGAATACACAATATAATCGTGTCGAAATTTAGTCAGTTGTAGCTGTATTTGTTTGTCTTACTTTTCTTATTCGTTCTTTTAAAAAAGTCTACCTCTTTTCCTTTTTGAGGACTCTTTAATTCTAATTTTCCATACGACATGTTTAAAATCATGATAAAATATGTTGATATAATATTCTACATATTTTTAATTAAAACAATTAATTAATTCAAAATTTTCTTTACTTTCTTAAATTTCATGTCAAAACAAAACCAGAGTAATAATTAAAACATAGGGAGTACTCTATTACTCATGACCTTATTTAGATTTTTTTTTTTTTGTTAATAGTTTTGAGTAGTGTAGGGTTTGTTGCTTTGTCAAAAGCCTATGTAACATCACTTTATGAGGAAATATTGATTCATTGATGAATTCCCAATGGGAGGAGAGAAAAGTAGGATTAATGTGTACGTTATAGTCATTGCATGAAGGAAATGGGAAGCATTTGCATTTCCCAAAGAGAATCGAATCATTCTTCCTTTCTTTTTGCTTTTTCACAGTTTGCTACAGCTCTCTTTAACACTACCCAAGAAAATGGTGGGTGGTTTTCCTTTGTTTAGCTTAAGGGGAGGGGTGGGGGGGCGGGGTGTACTTAAATTATTATTATCATTATTATTATGATGATGCTTTTATTTGTATCTGGTTATATTATCTTGGTTGAGCCAATTTGACAACAGTCCACGTAGTAAAATAGAACTTTTGGAGCATATTTTAGTTAATCGGTCCCAAATGAATATCAAATATAAAAAATATAAATATTTTTTTTTATAATTTTATGATTTGTACTGAGAAGCGCTCCTATTTTTTGGCGTAGGGTTCAAGTTAGAGAATTAAACTTATCAATAAAGTGAGAGTTTAAATAGTTAATCAATCGAGCTACTACAACTCGTTTAAGTGCTTCTATTAGGGGTTTGTGCTACATTTTACTTTTAGGAAAAATCCTTTTGGCCAAAATTTGGTAAGAATGGTAATTTACTTTTTAAAATATTTTTACTCTTTTAATTTTAATACATTTTAACTAAAAATGAAAAAAAATTAATTTATTTTATAATTAAAAAAAATCTTTTTAAATTTTTTAACCTAATTCATATCAACTTTTCTTATTATTTATTATCACCCTTACTTTTAATACTAGTACTAGTAATAGATTTGCATTATGAAATTTTGAAATGCAGTCAGAGCACGAAAATTCTAATTATAAGTTGATGGTCTATGTCAAAATATTCTTTTGACACATTAGGCTAGTAGTTTTTGAAAATGAGTATATCATGTGAAAATACATGTTTTTTCATGTACATGTATTAATTTTTGCAAGTGCTATCTATAGGAAAGAGTGCTTTTGAGTACTTCCTCTGCCTCAATATTAGTGATCTATATCATTAAAAAGTATTCATTTTAAAATACTTTCTTAATTTATAAAAGATACACGTAATATATAAATTTTGTCTCTCAAATCTTAGTTAATACTTATGTCTTTCAATTTTGAATATATTTAAGCTAATTTTTAAATTTGTATAAAATTAAATAAATAGACACTTGTGTTTTATCTGAAATCCTACGTGATAGTTCACACATATATGGATGATGTCACGTAAGATACATATATCTACTTGTTCAACTTTATAAAATATAAATGTTTTAAGTGTGCACATCAAAAATCAACTTAAACCAAGTTAAATTACACATTTATGTATTATATCTTTATAAAATCTAGATATTGTTACTTTGTCCTTTGAAACTAAAAAATAGTAAAACAAACACTTCTTATTTATGCTTTCTAACTGAACATGTAAAAAATCATAAATACTCCTTCATCCTTACCCAAGAGGTCTCGGGTTAGAGTTCCCTTGGATACAGAGTCACCTTTTGTTAGGAAGCGTTTTACCCCCAATATGAGACATCCCGGCTCGAACACAAATTTAATCAAATTTCAATGTGAATACCAGACACCAGGTAAATATCAAAAATAAAAAAATATGTCAATTAATATGAAACATAGAGAGTACTCCCTCAATCCATCTTTACTCGTTCATGTTTAATTTAACACATCTCTTTTAAATACATAAATAAGATAATTTACTATATCATCACCCCCTAATAATTATTATTAAAACTATAAAGATAAAAAATAGATATTTATTTGGAATAGTTGATTTGAAAAATGATGTTTTTGTGGTGCTTAGTTGCATTAATTTCTTGGAGAATGGTGGTTTTTGTCTTTAGACCTAAAAGAAGAGAAAGAGAAAAAGAAAAGAAAAAAAATATGACAGCAAAAAAGGGAAGAAAAAGAAAAGATAGAGAGAGTATTAGATACTCACTACATTACACTAAAAAAGAAAAGATGGTCAAATTGGACCTCGAAGACTACCTATGCCATCATCAGCTTCGACTATCTTTATCGATAATCGTCTACATTTTTTTCACTTTCTTCTATTTTCAAATTCATCTACCCTCTTCTTCTTTTTTCTTAATATTCGATATTCGAAATTTACTAAATTTATAATAGTAACATTTTATTAAGGATCAAAGTAAATTACAATCTATCGAATCAAGATTTAATATAATCGTCATATATGTATTAAATATCTTCATTTTTAAGCTCACATCTGAATAAAAATAACAAAACGCTTCAAATGTTTTCGTAATTTCTTGTAGTGTTAGAGATAGATGAAAGTTATTAAGTTAACGTGAATCACTTTATATCGTGTAATCATCCTTTGCCACCTTGAACCAGTGTTGGAGTCACATGTGGTTAAGGCGTGTCTAGCGTCACCTTCTCGTCGAGAGCTAAAATAAAAATATTTTTATTATATATTGACAATCCTTAACTTTTTATACGATTTTACTTTTTTATATTTTGACATTTTTAAAATAAAATTCTAGCTCCGTCACTGTCCTGAACCACCTCGTATCATAATATTTTATTATATCTTGCATTGATATATGATGTTGTTATTATTATTAAATAAATAAAGAAGAAAAAGATATGTAACGTACTATATATCCCTGTGTAGCCATGCAACTTTAACTTCGGCTTCGAATTTAGCTTCAAATACGTCCATTTTACGAAATCTGACACACACACGAGTGCACATCATTAATTTACCCCTCCCCAATATTTTTTAATATTTCTTTATAATTTTTTTTTTTGGAATATAGTATATAGTTCAATTTGTTAATGTGACTAAATCTATTCTAACATATTATTTACTCCATTATTTATTTCTAAGTTATTATTATCGGTTGAACTTTTTAAAAATAAAATTAGAGGTTGACTTAATAGTTGAGCGGTTAAAATTTATTTTTAGATTTTAAGTTTAATTTTTTTAATGAAATCCTAAAATTACAATATTTCACGTAATATAAAAATATTTATCTGTTTCTAATTAGTTGTCCGTTTTTACTTTTTAAGTAGTCCTTTATAGCTTGTCCATTTGACAAATAAAAAATGATAATTTTTTTTACCTATTATACGTAATTATTTTGAAAAGGTAGAATTTTTTTAAAAATTTAAATTTTTAATTCACTAGCTTCATAATTAATATGAGCAAAATATTAAAGTTACTATGATAATTATTATTTTCTTAATAGTTTGTCAATTCAAAAGTGAAAAAGTAATTAGAGTTATGATTAATATTAAATATGTGAGATTAAAAATTCAAAAAAAAGAAGTGCCAAGACCGATGTAAAAATTATTTGCACTTAGATACATGGTACTAAACCATTCCATTTCTTACTATCTATGCTTAAAGCATATTACTTTTTGTTTAGCAATTAAGTAGTAATAACTTCCATTTTTGTAAATAAAACTAAAATTAATTCTATTTTTTTAAAAAGTGAAATTAATATCGTGAAAAGAAATAATTGTACTAGTTCTAAATAAAAAATAAATAAAAATAATATAATTAAATTATCTTTTCAGATATTTCCTTAAAACAAACCTGATATAATCATTTTAACACACACCCCACCCGTTAATCAGCTAACAAGGGGATTGTTAGTATTTTTTTTTCAATGATTCAAGGTAGAACTCACATTTTATAACATATAGTAGTAAAGATTTGAAACAAATAGTTTATAAAATGACCAAATTACCCTTACCTCGGTTCGATATAAAGAAAAATATGTTCAATGAGTATCCTTTTGACTTACTTATGTAACTTTGACCTTCAAGTACAAAATTGGAATATTCAAAAATTATTAAAGGAGTGACCATTTTTATTTTTATTTTTTCTTTTGAAAGGGAGACATGACCCCTCCTCTGCAGGTGAATTTTGAGATAAGAATAAACTTGTGGGGGTCAATTTAAATACAACGAATATTCATTTTGTCTGCCTTCAACTTCAAACCTAATTAGCTCATGTCCCATATTATCCAATCACAACTTGCCATGTAAGCAATTTTTGCCACATTGGACCTGTAATGTCTGCCACGTAAGCAAATTAAGGGCCCTAAAATGATTTAGTCAAAGGTTTTTTTTTAATTGCTTCAAAGCATGCATTAAACAGAACATATCATTAATTCCATTCACTTTAATTTGTGTTTAGTGAGTTGTATGTTTGTGAATCAATCATACCATTCTTGGTAAGTGGCAACAATAACACACCTTTTTTTTTAAAAAAAATAATAATTTTAGTGTGATTTGACGCACAAAAATAATACTCTCTCTATTTTATAGTAATTGTTTAGTTTAAAGGCGTTTTTTTTATTTTTTTCTTTAAATTAACTTAATTATTCAGTTTTCAAGATTACTTTTAGAGTGTTTTTCAATTTTATTCTTTATTAGTTAGTAATGGAATTAGTGATTAATTAATATTTAGTTATTTTAATCATAAATTTGACTATGACTAATAAGATTAAAAATAAAAAACTAAATTTATATTTTAATTTATTTTTTTAAAAGACGTGAAACACTTCAAAAAATTAAATTAATATGAAATGGAGAACTAAAATATATACAATTTTATTCTTATTTTTTTCAAGTTAGATCAAATTTAAAAATTGAGAAGGAAATGAGACACATGAATCATGATTATTAATTTGTCGATCATATAAACTAACAAAACCTATAAGTAATTTTGGTACTATTTGAACATGAAAGAGTTACGAATACAATAACTTTATAATATTCACCTTGGAATTCAAGAAGTACATTTTACAAAAAAATTGAACTCATAAAAATAAAACGGGTGAATGATAGATTAAATTCAATTAAACTCTAACTCATATGTTATCAATTTAATTTTAGCGACGATGTTTTGAACACGATTTTTCATCAGAATTTGAGATATCTATGTAAAGTTAAAAAAGTCTCGACATCCATCACAATTCATATCGGTCGATTATGACGGAGAATATTTTTAAGAAGGGTATAAATGGAATTTAGTGATGTACTTTGTTTGGTATATTATCGGTTTCATTGCTTCCACGCACATATATCCATTTTACTATCTCTTGAAGCCTTAAAAGATGAGAACTTTATCAAATTAGACAAATATATCTTTAGAATCCAACGTTAATTTCTTTTATTTATTCATTTATTTTTTTGTTTGGGAAATATCACTTTTCTTTTCAATTTACTACTACAACTCCACTATTTTTTGTTTTAGTATATTTGCATGGGATTCTACTGTTTAAAGGGTGGCTAAGTGAAAGTATAATTAATTTTTTATTTTTTAAAATATAAATAATAAAAAAGAACACCCACCGTTGCCTTTATTTATTCTTCACGAATTTCGAGGAAGTTTTGAGTATATATATAGCTCTGCAAACAACACCAAAAATCCACAACTTCAATATTTCTTCTAGTACTACTGCAAATAACAACTACCAAAGTTGTTAATTTAAAGTTGTTTTGTGTTTTATTTATTTTAATTTATATTTCTTCCTATTCAAGGTTAGCATAATTATTCCTCCTTTTCTTAACTAGAAACAAATGTTTTTTTATCGTGAATTAGTGAAAAAATTATGTTATAAATGTAATTTTTTTATTCATTTTTTATCGAATTATCTCATTAAAAAAACATAACATTTCTCAATGAAATATTGAAAAGCTTCTTAATTTTTCTTATAAAATATTTACTGTACTATTTTTATCTTTCTAATATTGATTCAATCAAAATATGAGCAGAAATAACTAATATTTTTTGTGGAAATTCAGTGAAAAACAGATATTTTTTAAGTCGTGTACTAAGGGGAAAACTAACATTTTTCTTTAAAATTTTGTTCAATATATTCAGTACAACTTTTTGTTGCTTACGAACGTAATTTGACCGTACAGTAGTTGTTTGAAACTTTTCATTAAATGCAAAAACAAAATAAATATTTGCCCAATTATGTTTTAATGTTGATTTATTCCATGCGTTGTTCAAATGAATTTAATATTCTTTTATTAAAAAAAATAAATATATGAAAAATTGTTAAACTTCTGAATTCATATTAAAACTCATCAAATTTAAATTTTAAATTCGTATTACATAATGTGACCGACTTTCTCAAAATATACTTTTTATTTTTTTATTATAGGAAAAAAAAATGAGCAGACCAGGAGACTGGAATTGTAGGTCATGCCAGCATTTGAACTTTCAAAGGAGAGATTCATGCCAAAGATGTGGTGAGCCAAGACATGGTGGAGCTCATGAATTCGGAAGTAATTGTTTTGGCGGAAGGGGAGGAGGAAGCTCCTCCCCTTTCGGATTCAGTACCGGGCCTGATGTAAGGCCCGGTGACTGGTACTGCAATGTTGGAAATTGCGGTGCCCATAACTTTGCAAGCCGCTCTAGCTGCTTCAAATGTGGTGCTTTTAAGGATGAATCCTCCGCTGGTTGTGGTGGTGGTGGTAGCAGCTTTGACTCTGACCACATGATGTCATCGCGCCCGAGAGGATTCGGGTTCGGTGGTGCCAGTGGTGGCAGTCGCTCTGGATGGAAGTCTGGTGACTGGATTTGCACCAGGTACCGTAAAATTTAACTTGTTATAGCACGTTACTATTTTTATTTTTTTTATGTTTTAAATTAGTAAACCAACTTATTATATATATGCAATTAAATCGGAAACAATAAATATACATATTTTAAAATTAAATGATAAGCTAGATTATAGCTAGAAAAAATAAGTATATATAAATTGCTTGAATAGCATGTTTCGAAAATAATCTATCTATTTTAACACAAATAATAATGAAATCAGAAATTTAACAATAAAAGATGTGCAAAGTTTCTTCTTTAATTATGCCAAGAATATGCAAAATTAAGTATATATTCATAATGTAATATTTAATTATCCTATACGCAAAAAGTGTGCATTGGCGCCCATGCACAAGGCTAAAATTACGTAGATCGAAGATTGAAATTTTGACAGACTTTACTTATAAAATTATATTTAATATATTATTATTGTAACTTTATTTTTATATATAATATAGTATTTATGTTCTTCAACTTCTCTTTCTCGAGTCAAAAAGTAACACTTAAAGGTGGTTGATTGTTTAGTTACCAACTTTTATTAAAGTAGTTTATGTCTGGTTTGAATAACACCCAGCATAAGCATGAATGCTTTTAATTACACTATCGACTTTGTTGTTTTTTTTTTCTTTAAAAAAAAAAAGTTATGTATTACTAATTATTTTAATCCTTAATTAATTTTTTTTTTTAATTATGAACAGGTTAGGGTGTAATGAACACAACTTTGCTAGTAGGATGGAGTGTTTCAGATGCAATGCACCTAGGGACTTAGCTGGTAACAAGTCTTCATATTAATTCATCATTGATTCTCCATTTTTGGGTAATTAATCAAAATTCCATCTTAATTAATTTTACAAAAATAATTATTAATTTCACCTTTATTATTAATTAATATATATAATATGTTCAGGTGTTGCAGTTTAAGAGAGAATCAAGCTAGAAAGACGTGAAGAAGATCTTCTCTTTTTGCCCTATCAAATCCAACCTGCTCTTTTTTTTTTCCTTTAATATTTTGATATTTATATTATTTACTTGTAGGAATCTTTTAGATGAATTATGGAAAAAACGAAAAAAAAAAAAGTATATCCGAGTGGAGCAGAATATTTATTTTGCGAGCTTTATTAGGTATTTTTATTTTAAATGTAGCCTTTGTACTTGTTTCAAGCTAGTATTTAGTATCAATGTGTGTTATGAAAGAGCTTCTTTTGCCTTATCTAATCTTTTGTTTTAAAATAATATTAGTGTATCGCGCATATACTATACTAGTTAAATTCTTAAAAAATAATATACGTGTATTACACAAATATTATACTAGTTAAATTGTTATAAGAAAAGAAAAAAAAAAGTTACACGTACACTATAATAAAAATAACTTTTAGTGATAATAAATAGACACATAATATAAAGTGCTAAAATTTTTATAAGCATTAATTAAGTGTCATTTGATTTAATATCGCTAAAGTTTTTAGGAACATATACAAAGAATGATAATTATAGCTAAAAATTACATATTTATCAGTAATTGCTAATTATGTGCAGCTAAAACTCATTTTTGATAATAGTGATATATGGACAAGTAGAAAAAGAATTGCACTTGTTAAATTTATGTGCATTAGAATCCAATCAATAAGGCAATGATTATGAGTATTTTTAATTTTATAAGTACAATCTTTGAATAGTATTTCTCTTAATTTGTTAAAATAAATAAGTGTAAAAAATTTATTTTAGTATATTGAATAATAATAGAGAAATTAGAACCACGTAAATTATATTATTATAAAATATGAAACTAGTTAAAAAATTTATCAGTAATTCTTAGCGAATATTTTGTTGCTAAAAAACTCTTAGCTAGTTGAATTTATTTAAAATTCGTCACCAATTCATAACTATATAAAATTAACATGTGATTTTATTATTTAGCTATGCAATTTATTTATCAATATTTTCTTGTTTTCTAGTTGCGTTAGTGAATCAATGTGTTGGCATCAACACTTGATTGTTTATTTATTTAATTGTAGAAAGCCACGTTGTCTTTTTATTTTATTTTATTTTTTGTTTTTTGGACTTAATGTAGGTTTTACCTAGTTTATTTTTTTTTTTAGAAAATGTCTTTCTTTTGTAGGGTATGGAACTTTATTGTTGTATGTACACTTTAAGATATGTTAGTTTCTGGAAGTAAAAGTTGGGCAATGATATCTGATAAGACATGCTCATATTCTCAATCAAAATCATATTCATTTTGATATCTTCACTTTTTTTTTTTTTTTACAATAACTTTAGCCGATTTTGTTTACTCCGTCCAACAAAAATAAATCGTGTAATTTAAAAAATAGTGTAATCCACTTTTTATTTTTATTTTTAAGAAAGTGGAAGCATAAAAATATTTTAACTTATCATTTTCATTTAGTCATGGATTTTGGATATTTGTCTTTTAAGAAAAATTTCAAATTCTAAAAATTGGTCTAGACTAAACAAGTTTTGAATATTTTAGACTCATAAAATTTCAATCTCTTCAAGTAAAATGCAAATTTGACAAATAATTTTTAACAAACAATTTAAATTTGTAGATACTAAATTTTTTTTTTATTTGAATCAAATATTATTATTTAGGAACTATCCCTTTTCTATATTTTATAAAATTGCCCATCATATATAGTTTTGGATTGTCTTTCAGTCCTAATTTGTCATACAAAATTTATATAGTTATATACATGTTTTATACGAGTTTTTTTTTGAAGTCACTTTCAGTTACAAATAGTAATAGTAGTTTTTCATTTACAAATCGGTGATATTTTTTTTTGGGATAACGCCCAAATATCCCCTCAACCTATATCCGAAATTTCAGAGACACACTTATACTATAGTAAGGTCCTATTACCCCCCTGAACTTATTTTATTAATAATTTTTTACTCCTTTTTAGCCTACGTGGCTTTATCTTGTGGGCCCAACGATGATTGACTTTTTTTTTTCAAACTAGTGCCACGTAGGCTAAAAAGGGGTAGAAAATTACTTATAAAATATGTTCAGGGGGTAATAGAATCTTAGTATAGTATAAGTGTGTCTCTGGGATTTCGGGCATAGGTTGAGGGGGTACTTGTGCATTTTTCCTTTTTTTTTTTTGATTTCTTCTTCCTTTTTCAGTTTTGTTCTTTGTCATGAATTCCACGAAATATGTTCATTATAAAATGATAATACTTCTCTATCCTTTTTTATTTGTCATGTTATGTTTTTCGAAAGTCAATTTAGCTAATTTTTAAAAGTTAAATTAGATTACATTAATTTGATATTTTAAATAAAAAATTTAGATATTCAAAGCCATATGAAAAGTACTATAAATTGTAATATTTTAGATATCAATATGATTGACAACTATAAATTATAATAATTTTGGATATCAATACGATGACAACTACTAAAGAGATGTCACGTAAACAGAAAAATGTTATGACACAGCCCCCAAATTGTTAGTGTGTCAGATGTGACACCCGATCTAATAATATATCAAAATGTGATATGTCGGAATGGTACAGGTCCTGAAAATTTAATTTTACGAAATATTGTTCTTAGTGTTGTTTCCACATATACATTTTTTATGTTATGTTTCAATTAAGTTCCCAACTTATCCTAATACTATCGACTAGCAATCCAAACATTGTCAACAAGTCTCAAACATACTATCGACTTATTCAAAATTTTATTACATGATTTGATTTACAAATAATCAAAAGGAGGGTTGAGTTATTATGATTAGAATCTTAGCTACGCAATATGTTAGGTTTTACCATTTTATTATCGTTGAGCTTAGTTGAAAATCTATTAAAAAAGATTAAGAGTGTCAAACTTTTTCAATTTATTATCTTTTAATATAGCGATTTTCGTCTATGTGAA
Source organism: Solanum pennellii (assembly GCF_001406875.1). Lineage (NCBI taxonomy): Eukaryota > Viridiplantae > Streptophyta > Magnoliopsida > Solanales > Solanaceae > Solanum > Solanum pennellii. The sequence continues at coordinate 60,250,495 of NC_028644.1, read as the reverse complement.
ATATGAAGTTCCTGAAAATGACTCTAGTAGTGTTTATTAAAACTGTGTCAATCACTTTAAATAAACGATTATAATATGTTAGGAGTATTATTAAACTATAAAGAAACTAAAATAATAGTCAAAACATAACAATTTTAAATTACTACTTGATTTAATGTTGCCCAAACATAATAATTGGTCTCATGAATATTGAGCTCTTCTCTAATTGAATATATTCATAAGCCATCTTGCATGATAAGAAGTAAAGGGAAAATACAAAAAGAAGCAATATTATTATTTTTTAAAAGTGTAAGATTATTATTTATTGGGGTGAACTTCCAATGAAAAACATCTTACAAAACAAATTTAACATAAAAATCACATAGGATTCCAAAGCTTTTTTGAGCTATCCTCCTTTTTAAGTTGTGTTCATTGACCTCATGGGGTTGCTCGATAGATAGTACACACATTAATATATTGGTCAAAAAGTAACTAGACATTTTTTCCTTTTTTTTTAATCTTTTAAAAAAAGTAACTAATTTTTTCCCCTTTGTTATCTTTTAATAAAAGTAACTAAATTTTTGTTTAAATCTTTTTTTTTTTTGAAAAAGTAACTAGACATTCATTTGGGTCTCCTACTGTTCTCCATTATTTAGCTTTTAGCAAGATTCTTGTTCCTCTTTAAGCAGGCTTTACATTACCCCTTATGTGGTTTATTCATCTTTAGTTAAGTTCCCCCACCTCCCCTCACTTAATGTCATTTCCATCAATATAAAACGTTGGTTAAATTTGTTTACTTAAAGAGATTTTGCATATCTTCTAACGTGTTTAAATTCCCATCAATAATTGGAACAATAATGTGTTCTCTTATTTATTATTAAAAAATAATTTATTAAGATAAATCCAGAATTTAAAGACCTCAAGCTAAGGGATCATTATTATAACATAGGCGCTAACAAAACTTTCAATGATGATCGAGGGATAATATTGTGTCCGATTGGTCACAATGGTATGAGTAGTAGCGAAAATATAGGTATATAGGTCAAGTTTGAGTTGGAAGTATTTATAATTTAGCCTTGTAAGAATTGAATTGAATGTGTTTGAAGACATATCCTAAATCTTCAAGAGAACAGTTGGAGTTGGGTGAAATTGGCTACATATTCTTAAAATTATATTTATGTTGTGAAACTAGGGTATCCATCCGTCACGTGAGGATTTTCGACGATCAGTATATTTAAAACTCTCACATGTCTCTGAATTAGTGTATTACTTAAGCCTCATTTGTTTCCACTAAGATTAAGAGGTCTGAATCTGAATAACATCTAAATATTGAGATTTGCATTAAGATTTATGTGTTTTGATATGAATACACATATGAATATTATAAAGTGGTCTCTAAATCTGAACACTAAACAATTAATACTGTTTGTTTTCAATATCTGAATATACATGTAAAATTGAACATTATATTAATCAAATATTATAAAAAATTCATTTCAACAAAATATATTACTTTTGATAAAAAAAAAAAGTTTTAATAATCATGATATGAGTACTATTTTTTCATTCAAAAACCTTGATAAACAAGAATACACGAAAAACATTATTACAACCAGTGTTCTTGACACACGTCAATACAAGAAAATTATTAATATAAAAAAAATACTTGAAAGGATTTATGAAAACTTACCAATTCAAGAGGGGGGAAATGATGTTTTATTAAGAAAAGAGAGAAAGAAAGTTTTTAGTTATGAGATAAAAAAGCACGCCCAAAGCAGAGAAGCAATGATTTATATTATTTGATAAATTATTAAATGAGTTTGAATGTTGTTAAGAGTCTACAGATCTGATTCGTTCAGACCTCTTCAGACCTATTAAGAGGTTTTTTAAAATAGAAAACAAATAAACTTAATGGATTGAATCTGAATAGAGTCGTCAATATAGACTAGGCCCGGGATTTAATAGGGTTGAGTTGAAATTTTTGGAGCCCATTTAAGAAAATAGTTTTTTTAGCCTGGCCTGAGTAATCCTGCTGATTAGTGGGGCTTGAGAAATATCGCTAAGGCCGGCCCATGGGCCAATAAAAATTAACTAAAAAATATAATGTAATATTAAAATTTAAAATTGAAGAGAGTCCAAACTCAAAACGATTAGATTAATGTTTCTATTTAGATATTTATACTTTTACTTGAAAAAAAACTTAATTAATATTATAAGATAATTTTATTTGTAAGTTTGATAAACAAGTAGTAACATTAACATCATGTAATATTGTTATGCCGATATTTATGATAATATTTTTAAATTATAATTTATACATTAATTTAATAATTATAAAAAAATATATAATTTTTTAAAAAGTGGCTGGCCCGGCGCAAGCCCATAGTCCACGTATTTGTGGATTGGGCCGGCGTTTTCTGGCCCACACAAAAAATGGGCTAGTCTGGCTTGACCCGTAAAATGTCAAAATCTGTATGGGTTAGCCTAGATGGGGTGTGCTAGCTCATATTGATAGCTCCAAATCTTGATGATTCAGATTAATTTAGACCTAAAAACCAAACGTACTTAATGGGATGAATTCAAGATTCATACCTCTATTAAGTGCACACAAATGAGGCCTTAAACATATATGGTGGACCAATGAAATCATCATTTATCATTTTTGCTTTGAGATATGAGGATTTATTAATTAACTAAAGTATACTCTTCTAATATTATTAGCATCCGTTAGTGTTTAGTTTCGAATTATAAACAAACAAGTGGACCTTGGAAATGACAAGCATGTTTTTCAGTCTATCATTTGTGCAAATTATACCACTATGATTCTAAAGACAAATGATGGAGTAAGTCCTCTAGTTCCCTTTTGAAATTAACTTAGAGAAAATTGAACCTTTGATCATGTCACCTTATACTATGGGGCCATAACTCCATGAAAAATATGGTCAAAATTCATTGGATTTAAGTGAAAGCTTTTTGTGAATTTTAATAAGCCACTGTGATGGTCAATGATAGCTAAAATAACCTAACTTTTATCCAATTCTTAGTGCAAGCAAAAGATTGCCTTTAATCCCCTTTTGTATAGTCTTTCCTCTTCAACTTTCTTTGATGCTTCAAGACACTTTTAATCTTTTTATATGGGCCACGTTGACAATGGCTAAGTGCTCTACTTGGTTGGACCCAATTAAAAAGTTTGAAATGACTTAAAAGAGCTCATACTTAAATTTCATGTATACAAATCTTTTGATTCCTTTTTTTGCTATTTATTACTTTCTTTCTTCACCCCATCCCATGGGGCTATCTTTTGGGATACTTATATCCACATGTAATGTTCAAATAAACAGTTTATAATGAGTATAGTCCAATAAAGATAACCTAACATATGTTTACATTAAATTTCATGAAGTCAAATATATTTTAATGTTATATTTTTACTATCTTCTCTGAACTATTTATAGAGTCCTCTTCAATTTTCTCTTTCTTATTTTTTTCTTTTAAAAATCCATAATAGTATGACGTATAAAAGTGTATATACACTATTATACATTACATTTGCATCCTTGTGCACTATTATACATTACATGTATGGTACATATATGTATATCCCTTCATTGGGTACTTATTCTACATTCCAATTTTTGTCTACATTCCAAAAACAAAGAGAAAGTAGGGAATATATAGAGCTTGGGACTAGCTAAATGGTAGAATTTTTTGCATAGCTTACCCTAAAATAGGTGGTCTTTAATTTTTTTCCCCCTGAAATATGGTGATTTGTAACTTTTGTCTTTGTTGCTCATTTAATAAAATTTGTGTGTCAAAGTATTCTTATGTATGACCTAATTTAGCAAGGTATAACTTTATGGGTTTTGAAACTAAACTCATGTCTTTATCAACAAAAGTTCTGTGGAACTAAGTTATAACTTTTAAGACATAATGTGTGAATTCCGAACTGAACTTATGGTGTTAGGAATTAAGCACATACTTTGTGTTATATTATGATGCAAATGTGTATATATATATATATATATTATATATATATAAAATTTTCGATCACCTTTTTTGTTAAGACTTGAAAGACAAAAATTGAAAACCATAAATTTGTGGACAAAATAAGTACACCCAAAATAGGGACATTCATGTGAATGATACAAATGACAATGGTCATATCTGATAGTCTAGACGGCCCAATGAATATTGAACTTCATTATGTCTTTTCTTCTCTTGATCTTTCATTCCTAAGCAAGGCCCATATGTTAGCCCAAAGAATTTCTAAATCACCCTACTATAAAATAGATGACCCATGTGAGGAACTCTGTTTTGAAGGCTTAGACATGGTTTTTGTTGTATTAGTTATATTTATCAAATTGATTGTATCACTATTGCTTGCATGAATCTTCCATGAATTGCTTGATTGAAGGCCAAAGTGTACAAGAACATAAGAAATACATCCAACATGCAAAAACATATTTCAAAATGCAAGCTAAGAAACTTGCTAGAAGAGTATCCTGGTTCTTTTATTTGGTTAATCGATTCCAACGAATTCATCTGAACCCAACATATTCTCCACGGAGGGTAAATATATATATGAAAAACCATCGATATGTCAATGAATACTAAGTATTGATCCCATAATTGCAAAAGTGCGATGAAACATATATATTGAATCCATTAAATTTAAATCTAGTCGTATTACCATTGCAAATATGCAGCTGTTTTGTTGCCAGTATCACCATAAACAACATCCATGTTAGCTTCCATTAGTTTCTTCATGAGTAAACTAGCCTTCTCTCGGGCTCTCACTGACCCTCGAACCGAGAGATCAGCTAGCACAGATGAAAACTCAGGCAGCCTCAAAGCATCTCGTATGCATCCCTCACTTTCATCGAATAAACGGAGTGAAATATCAGCAGCTCCCTCTTTACTCAACATACACTTTCCCTTCAAAATTTCGATTAGTAATGCTACGATTTTATCCGTCTCTTTCAAGGCAGTTAGTCCCTCTTCAAACCTCGCAAGCAAGCATAGTATCGCCAATGATGTTCCAGCAAGATCCTGGAAATCAGAATCTTCCACCAACTTGATCAGCACCGGAACTGCCCCTGATCGAACAGCCACTGTGCAATTCCCATGAAACTGCACCAATTCAGCTAATGTACTCAGGAAATGATGAGAAGCAGGGCCTCGTGGCCTCGATATGACCTTAACGAGAGCCTCAACTGTTCCAGCCACGCCAAATTTTGCCTTGTTCTTATCTAACATTGCCAAACTACATAGAAGTGAAGCTGCTATCCTACTTGGTTCAGCTGAAGTCGAAGACAGGATCACCGAATTGAGAAACAGGATTTTCTCCATGTCTGCTAGAGTTTGCTTGAGATTAGGATTGAGTGAGAGATTGAATAGAATTGAGAGCGCCAGAAGTTGAATAGTAGTTGATGATGGAGACATCGATAAGCTGAGCAAGGTAGAAACAACACCATTTGTTTGCGCTAACAAGTTTCGATTTTGAGGACTCACCTTTGTGATGGAAACCAAAGTTAGCAGAGCTTTCTGCTGATTTTCATGAGATTCAGATTGCAATTCAGACAAGCATTCAGCAATCGCCTCGCCTCGCCTCGCCATTTTTGGGACCAGTACCACATCAATTTAACTATATAATGACAATTTTTGGGGCATTGGATTCTCAACAACAACAAAAAAAAAAAAAAACAGTTTGCACAAGCAGCCAAATACAATCAGTCTCTGCTAATTAAATAAACATTTTTCATATGGCTGGCAAATTGACTTCGATGATAACATAGTTAATTTAATCAGATGAAATAGTCAGCAATAAAATATGCAGTCTGAAAATCACAACAAATTTACAAATCCAAAGAGAACAGGACAACAAACAATTCAACTCGAACCTGAGACCTTGGTGATTCTTTTTAACTCACAATTCATTGATCACTAGGTCATACCCTTGGGCCTTGGGTGCACCACCGACGGCAAATTTACATTCTTTAGATAAGTTGCTATGGCCCAGAATACCAAAAGCTGATCACATAACAATATGAACATTTAAATACAAATTACTAGTTTGCAATTTATCCTATTTCACATATATGTTCCTCAGTTGAGAATTAAAGCAACAACATTACAATGATGAATGTAAATAAATATCACAACCTTGAAACAAAAGATATAATCAAATGTAAATAGAGAAGGTACTGCGGACTGCAGTAGTACGAGTTAACATAACATTTGAAGCTCTTACAAAAACACAAATAAACATTTGAAGTTGGCAATAGATTGTAACTTTTGTCACTTTGGGTTAGGACCGAAAATAAGCAAGTGTAAACGCGGAAGCTAGCAAAGCAAACCTCAAAAGACCACGAGTAAGAAGACAACGAGAAATATACCAAAAGACACAAAGATTTGACGTGGTTCGGTCAATCGACCTACGTCCACAAAGGAGATGAGCAATCCACTATAAATATGAGAGTACAAAATATAGAGGGAGACAACCTCAAAATTCACTCGGAATACATGGGAGGTTCACACAAGTGATAACGTATCAAGCTTGTGACCCATAAATTCTTCCCCTAACCAAAACTCCCAAAGCCTTTAAGACTACATTGTGGATGCTGATTAAGTTAGAAGAAACATACCTCTATTTATAGATTCCTAAACCTTTTACTACCAGAAAAAGGATTAGTCAATCCAAAATCTTTACCTAAAAGAAAAACCTATTAATGATAAGAAATTTAGGACAAATAAAACCCAACACTTTGGTGGTGTATATGATATGAACCATCTGATGACTTTAACCTTTTATATTAATCTTACATATACAATGTTTCCATTATAATTAGGGCAATTCACTCGTACACAAATTACATCCTATCTCAAAAGTTTCTCTAATTACGAATATTCCTTTGTGATCGGATACATTATAAATGACACATTACATAAGATTACGTTGCATGGGATATATTCCTATATTGCAAGTATATTTTCCAGTTGTTGGATACATGGTTTTTTATAGACTTATAGTCCATAAATTTTGCGTGATACGGGTTTTTAGTCGAAATTTTTTGTGGGTGTCTTTGACGACCTATTAAATGGCGTGCATTTGTTCAAAGGAAAAAACATCGGTACTTTTAAGTTCAAACGAGTTTAGGAATGAGAAATAGAGATTTTTCTCATTTTTCGTGTGTATAGTCCATGGATTTTGGGTGATATGTGTGACTGGTGGTTTTTGGTCGAGATGATTCATGGGCGTCCCTGACAACCTATTTAATGGCATGCGTTGGTTATGAGGAGCTAACGTAGGTTTTTACAAGTTCAAACGAGGTCCGAAATGAAAAATAAGGATTTTTCTATTTTTCATGTGTTATAGTTCATAGATTTTGAGTGACATGTGCACCCGACGATTATTTGGCCGAATTTTTTTATAATATCCATGACGACCTACTTAATGATATGCTGGTTTGGAGGGACAAACTTAGGTTTTTTTATCCAGTTCAAATGAGGATTGGAACATAAAATAGGAACTATTCCATTTTTCATGTGTTAACCCACAAATTTTATGTGATACTAATATGTGAGCCCGATGGGTTTTCAGCAAAAAAATTTTTTTTGTGATTGTTCGTGATAACCTTCTTAGTGAAGCGCGTTAGTTCGAAAGGGAAACCTATTAATTGACGTGCATTGGATAAGAGGGGCAAAAATAGGTTTTCTAGTTCAACTGAGGTTTGAATTGAAAATAGGAATTTCTTTATTTTTTCATGTGTTATAGGCCATGAATTATGTGTGATATGTGCGCCTAACGATTTTTTGGCTAAATTTTTCCGAAGGCGTTCGTGACGACTTACTTAATGGCAAGTTTGGTTTGGAGTGGCAAACATAGGTTTTCTCGAATTTAAACGAGGTTCGAACAGAAAATAAGACATTTTCGTGTGTATAGTTCATGAATTTTGGGTGATATGTGCGTCCGATGTTCTTTTTGCCAATTTTTTTTGGTTATCCTAATGGCCTATTAAATGATGTGCGTTGATTCAGACTGGCAAACATAATATTTTAAAGTTAAAATGATGTCCAAAACTGGAAATACAGATTTTTTTCATTTCTTGTTTTGTTATAGTACATAAATTTTGGATGATATGTGCATTTGATGATTTTTCGGCTGAAATATTTTGTGGGTATCTGTGACAACCTATTAAATGACATGCGTTGGTTCTAAGGCGTAAATATAGATTTTTTCCAGTTTAAACGAGGCAAGAAACATGAATTAGAGATTTTAACACATAAAAATCTAAATTAATTATTTAAAAATTACTCGTCAATTAATTAACTAAACGAATAGTTCAAAATTTTCAAACCAACTTCACAAGCTGATAAAAATAACTGGAAGCAACTATCGAAAGGAGTAAAATAATCACTTACAAAAATTTTCAAAAATGATTTTCTCAATTATTACAATAATAATATTAAGATACCAATTAATGAATAATGCAATAACTATTAAGTCACGACAAACTAGGAAACAAGTTGTAAATATAATGTATACATTGAAGGAAACAACTTCTTTTAGATGAGAAAGTTTTTTCTTTTTTAATTATAAAAAACAAAATTTTAGTTTGTGTATACCACATAATTAAAATCTTAATAAATTAACTGCACATCAAATAATGAAAATGTCAGTAGCATAAATTTATGCATAGTTTTCTACATTTTGAAATAAAAAAAAAACAACAACTCAATTGCTTACGAAGTGTAACATAAAAAATCATTCAAATTTAAATTAGCTAAAAACACTTAAAATACAATAGAAAAAAAGAACAAAAAAAAGAACAAATTTTCGACTAGTCTGGCATAATTCATTATTTGATAGAATTAAGCGAAGATACTAATGGTTATAATTTGATAAGATACTAATTAGACTCACATGTAATAGATTTGCAAATTTGTGAGTTATTTTTCTGTTTAGATACATTATCAGATACACAGGATTTTTTTTTTTGAATTTATAAAAGGATATATATGCAAATGATACACTAATGAAAATAAAAATGATATACTTGTAGTTATATACATGTGAATTACTGGATACAACTTCATACAGTTAGAGTGAGTGTGTTGTGAATTTATATTTTTTAAAATTATCAATATGTAAATTTCTTTATTTTTTAATGTATCATCAAAACATTTTTAATGTATATATTATCCAATTTAGCATGTGTATTTAATTTTTCTTCTCTATTTTTGTAACAATACATGATACAATAACTTTTATAATGTATCATTAAAATTGCAGCTATGTATTAGTGTGTTTATTGGATGATTATTTGTGGTAATTAAAGGCCTCTATTAGAAAACACATATATACATCTCTACTGCTCTAATTACTAGAAATCAGATGCATTAGCAAACACATATTAAGTTCCAGTGGTTTCAATGTTGATAAGGACAACTTGCCAGCTTCAAAATTTATTTTGGAAGAAATTGTCTTACCATATAGGTACAAAAGGATGCACAGACGATCAAGAAAAAGGGGAAAATTCACATGAGAAGCTAAGCAGAAACACAAATTGTTGTGGACGTTGTGGACAAGGTCACAATAGAAGAACTTGTAATTTCTTTTCGAAAGATGGTTGATAAATCTTTTTTGGATTACTGTTATGTTTCATAACATTCAGTTATGTTTAAAGATCATTTCGATTTTTAAATTTTCCGCTGTTAAATTAATATACACTACAATTTACTATTATATGATGAATGTCTGATACAATAAATTGACATGTTAATATCTTCAATCTTGTGTACAATTCTTATTGAACATAATACTCATTAAACATGACACAAAATATTTGTATCAAATACTTATTTAATTGGATATAATGTATCTGATACATATGTTGCAGAAGAAAACTTTTGACTGTTACACAATTAAATGTGAATGTTCAATGAACATAACACACGATGTTTACTGATACAACATTTAACATGATACTCATTAAACATGCCACAAAATGTTTGTATCATTACTTATTAAAACTATATATAATATATCCAAAACATATTGAGGTAAGTATGGTTGAGAAATTGTAGGAGCAAAATTTTGATCCCTCTTTTTGAGGTGTTTTAACAACCTCCATTTTCAAAGATGAAGGGACATCCATTTTCAACTTTTCAATATTAACCTTTCATTACTAAAGGATCATGAAGTTTTTAGATATATGTTTAGCCCAACTAATATCTTCATAATCAAAAACACGTTTTGTCAAAACAAGACTAAAGAGAAGTAAAGATTGTCCGTAAAATGTTTGATTTTAGATCAGCACATTACTGTGTAGTTGTTCTTAAGTATTAGATACATGAAGTTTTAGTTTGCCAAATAATAAATATGTATCATATACCTATTGTTGGATCTGATGCACAATGCTCCAGTTATAGAATTTTAGGATTTATAATTCAAGATTATTATTGGGTAAGATGTACATACACATCGCATTCTAAGCTGGGTAAGACTGAACAAATATAAAAGAGTGCATATACATATAATTCAATTGAATTGTTGTTATCCATATAACCTTTCAAATTTGAATAAGATTAACGATATATTAAAGAACTTGATACATGTAAATAATACATTATGTAGTGTTTATGTATCAACAACATTTATATTGAACATGATAAAATTAATATAATATTCAACAACATTAGGGTTATATATCAACACCTAGATATGAATATGATACATTGCATAAAACAAAGGCTACTGTGACATTGATGTATCAGATCAGTGATGACACTAACAAAGGGTAATTTAAGAATAAAAACAAATTGGCATAATTCATATATTGAACCCTAAACTTGACTTCAAATTTTAACTTTGACCTCCAACTTTCACAATGCACAAACAGACACTTTAACTATCCAACTTTTAAATAAATAAACACATGGGTCCTACATGACACAATGCACGTAGGACACCACGTAGGACAAAAAATGATATGTAACATGACATGTAGGACATATGTGTCTATTTGTTCAACTTTATACAAGTTTAAGTGTCTATTTATGCACATTCAAAGTTGAAGGGCATAAATGTGATTTGAAGCCAAGTTAAAGGGTACATTTATGTATTATGCCAAACAAATGAGATGCATTCAAAATTTGTATCTTTTATGGTGATAGTCGTGTACTAGTAGATCCAACTTTTTCCCCTTTTTGGGCCATTTTTTCGACAATAGATTTAAAGCTCGAGCATGTTGTCCTTCCTCGACTTCTCCGTTCACAAATATATCACGAATATAATTTGGTATTGTACACGATTACATATACTTCTAAATTTGGATAACATACATAGCAACACTTCATACATGATAAAATGATACATCATCTCTTTCACCTTTCCCTTATGCATTTTGTGAAGGTGGAAAGGGAGGAGATCCGATAGTTCTTCGAGAAAAATTGTGGAGCGAAGACTTACTGGGTTCTTGTAAAAAATTGTGGAGGGATCTTACTGAAAGGAGAGAGAATATGGTTTTTTTTGAAAAAAAAAGGAGAGAGAAAAAATTTGAAAATTAAAAAAATGAAGGAAGTAAATATTGAGGGAGTGAAAATAGGAAGAGATTAAGTGAGTGAAAATAAAAAGAGATTGAGGGAGTGAAACAAGGAGTAAAAATAGGAAGATTAAGGTGTACAACATTATGTATCCGGATCAATGGGGTTTGAAAGAAAAAAAAGAAATTTTAGAAATATTTTAAAATAGTAGGGAATAAAAGAAATTATGAAAAACGAAGATGTGTATATAGGTTATTTATCCTAAAACTTATTTAAAAATAAAAATAAAATAGACTATAAAAAATAACAAGAATCCAAACTCAAAATCTATTTAAAGTTTTTAATATTAAAATGTAAATGCAAATTATGTTTATAAAATATGTACTGCATAAAATAAAAATTCGCTAATTTTTTTAGGGAATCACTATGTAGGCCATAGCTAGGGGTGTTCGTGGTTCAGTTTGGATCGGTTATCAATTAAAACCAAAATCTAACCAATCTATTCAGTTTCTTAAATTTCTAAAACCAAATTAAACCAAACGAAAAAAAATAACCGTCGGTTTGGTTCAATTTTTCTGATTTATTCTATTTGAAAGTAATAATTTTTTTGAGAACGTACATATCTCGATAGAAACAAACACCAAGTACATGAACAATGAACAATCTACAGAAAAACTAATGTCGGCTCAATGAAGCAATATTAGAGTTATTATTACACGAACAAAGTGTTTCATTTAAGAGAAAGTGTGACTATTTTATGTGAAGTACAGTAGGTAAAGACTAAAATAGATTTTGATGAACTTGAATTTGAGATTGTTATACTTGGGCTAAAGTGTTGGGTTTGAGAAAATGGTAAAGTTAAAGACTTAACTTAATTAAAATTTAACAAAATATTTTTAATTTATTTATGAATGATATATAAATAATTATAAAATTTATATATATAATTTATCGGTTCGATTTGGTTATTTTTGCGGTTATTTTTTAGTAAATCCAAAACCAAACCAAATAGTAGCGGTTTTCAAAATTTAAAAGCTAAACCTAATCAAACTAAACCAAATAACAATTTTTCTAATCGGTTTGGTTCGAATTGCGGTTTGGTTTGGTTGTTAACCATAACCATGAACAGCCCTAGCCATAGCCTATGGAATATTATCATATTTCTTTGTGTTTTATTATGATCATTATAAAATAATTAGGTTAATATTTCTATTTAGTTATTTATAATTTACTTTAAATCAAACTTAATAAATATTATAAAGATAATTTTATTTATGAATTTAATTTATAAGTAGTAGCACTAACGCAATGTGATATTTTCTTGTTGATATTTATGATAATATTTTTAAATTATAATTTGATTTATAAAATAATAAAAGATGTACTTTTAAAAAAAAACACTGGCTTGGCACAACCATAACCCGTGTACTTGTGGGTTGGGTTGATCGTTTTCTTGCCACAGAAATGGTCAAACCAACTCGTCTCGTCAAAATTTTCAAAGCTTATGTGGGTTAACTTGGATGGGGTGAGCCAACACATATTAATAGTTCTATGGGTTAGGAGTTTTTATATGGAAAAATTACGCGGTTAAGCAAACTTATCTACTTAATTACTCATCATAGCTATAGTTTGCTATAATTATCACTCGCACATTATATATTAATTGTGTGTAATATAAAATTATCTAACCGATATACAGATATACAATTCACATCTCTCCCACACTCAACCATCTCTCCTCCCTCTCCAATCTTGCTTGTCATATATACAAATGCATATGTATAATATACAATTATATAACCGATATACATATACGATTCACCTCTCTCCCATTCTCTGCCCTCTCTCGCTCGCCTCTCTCCTCCCTATTCCAACCTCACTTGTCATATATACAAGTACATATGTATAATATACAATTATCTAACCGATATACATATACAATTCACCTCTCTCCCACTCTTTGACCTCTCTCGCTCGCCTCTCTCCTCTCTCTCCCAGTCTCGCTCGTCTCTCTCCTCCCTATAACGTTCCTCTCTATAACATGTAGCTATGAATTTTAATTATCAAACTATAACTATGGAGAGTAATTAGACTATTTTTGAATGACTATACATAAAAGTTCCTCTTTTTATATTAGGTATACATCCCGCTTTGACCTTAACATCCTTTTAAAAAATATCAAAACGAATTCTTAATTCAACAGTCCACCAAAGGAATTGATATCACAAGTTTACAACATAAATATTGGGGTCATTTGGTTGGAAATAAGTTATTTTGGAATAAATTATCCACCATTATATATAGGACAACTTATCTCATCACTATGACATACATGATGGGATAGCTATAAATAATTCAAGGGAGAGTAAAATAATCCTATATCTTATCCTAAAATCATTATTCCTTATGCGTCACACCAAATGACTCGTAAGCACATCAATAATACCCTACACTTGAAATTTTGCTTTTACTCAAGCAAAGAACCCATGCAGGAATAATTCAAGTGAAAAAAAAAGGCTTAAGTCATCAGCGACCCCTTAAAGTTGTCTGTATAATTCACTTAGACACACAACTAAGACTAGTACCAATTGAACACTTTTACCTATACAAAAATCGTTCCTATTAGACATTTTTTGATAATCATCAAAAAATGTGAAGAGTGTGTGATACACTTGCGATGACGTGGCAAAATGACTAATTAAAAAATAACATTTGACATTGGGTCACGAAAATTATAAAAAAATACACATTTAATATCTAATTTTTTAAAAAAGAAAAAATGAAAATATTAACCTATTCTACCCCACCTTACCTCACCCAAACCCCATCCCCCTTTCATCTTCATCTTCTTCCCCAAAACACATTCTTTCTCAAATTACAAAATCTTATTCTTTTCCAATAGCTTCAAGATTAATTTTTTTAATA